>NC_041392.1:508826533-508829427 GCF_002162155.2 Triticum dicoccoides | reverse complement strand
ATTGTCTATGTGGACATGCTTTCAAGACATGTTTTGTAGACTCCAGGTCGGGAGCTATGGGAGTGTAACTCGACGACTCATATGGAGCGTTTGTGGCAGCGTCCTGCTCCTTTAAGGAACACACCATGGAGTTGAGGCTAGCAGATGAATTGGGGATCCCGTGGACAATTGAGTTTGATTTTGTTGAGATTGTTTAGGCTATTGTGAATCTGCAAAGTACCAAGCCTCGGGCATGGCGACTGTCGACAATTGATGACTAAGTTTGGTAGGGTGACAATAGAGCATCCTCTTGAGAAGGTAACATGGCTACATGCACGTTTGCTCGAGTTAGTTACATTGAGAAACTGCAGGAGGAATGGCATGAGCATCCTTGTGATTTCCTTATACCCTCTTTTGTAATAGATATGGTTATTGTTTAAATGATATCACCAAAGCTCAAAAAAAGAAGAGTTTTGCTTCGGTGACAAGAGTTTCTCCTCGTGCTCTCTCCTAAGTTGGGTTTAGATTTTTTTTAGCGGAGTAAGCCATGTTTAGAAAGAAGATGAACACATCATTTCAGTTGTTGGGCTAAGTCTGGGCCACGAACGCATATAGTCTAAGATAACTGAAAATGAAAGAGGCCCGGTGAGCCGAAGGTTTTTCCTCGACCTTCCTTGCTAGGCATTAGTTTGGCTGAAAATTAGTTTGGCTGAAAATGATGACTATCCCATTTGGCAGCTGAGGTAGGAAATAGCTCCTTAATCGCATGCAGTACCCAAGCTCGTTTTGTTTCGGCCAGCCAGTAAGTATAAGCTACCTTAGTCCTGGTTTTCGGAAGCTTCGACAAGTTGTTGGTTCGTTTTTCAACAAAGTCCTAGTTTTGGGAAGCTTCGGTATGTTTTGTTGTCTCATTTCTGGCCGACTTTTTTACTGGGTTTTTTAAATTCATGAACACTCTTAATTTATGAATATTTCTATTGAAATTCATAAACATTTTTGGAAATCCCCAAACATTTTTGAATACTATTAAAATTTGAGTTTTTTTATATCCATATAGATTCTTTAAAATTCAGTAACTTCTTTGAAATTGTGAAATTTTAGAAAAATGAGAGAACATTTTTAAATTCACAAATACTTTTAAAATTGTTGAAAAATATCGAATGCGAAAACATTTTTTATTTGAAGTAAAATATTTGTGACTATTTTCAAATTCACAAAAATTGTAATAATCCGCTAACACTTTTTCCACATTAATTTTTTTTAAAATTTATGATTTTAAGAAAATCGTTAACTTTTTAGAATCACGTTTTTAGTTCAAATTCGTGTTTATTAATGTAAGAATTTTTTTTAATCTATAGAGAAACTAGATTTGTTTTCCTGATCCACTACTGGCTGGCGATCTAGTGGACTATCCAGCGTTTTTTTAATGGGCCCAGGTCTGCGGTTGGGCTAGCTTCCGCGCGAGCCCAACTTTAAGCGCTGTATCCAACTTTTCTATTTGTTTACCCCTAAAAAATCTGTTTTTTCTATTTCCGTTT
Organism: Triticum dicoccoides; assembly: GCF_002162155.2. Classification (NCBI taxonomy): domain Eukaryota; kingdom Viridiplantae; phylum Streptophyta; class Magnoliopsida; order Poales; family Poaceae; genus Triticum; species Triticum dicoccoides. Next base: position 508,827,910 of record NC_041392.1, on the reverse strand, counting down.
GTATTTTTTCTATTTTATTTTATTTGGTTTGATTTTCCCTTTTTTACTTATTCCTTTTCTCATTATTTCTTATTTTCTTTCTCATTTTTGTGTATTATACAAAAGTTTACTGCATATTGCAAAAATGCTTCTCATATACCGAGTATTAAGAAAATATGGTATATAACAAAAATTTCACTGTGTATTATAAAAATGTTCATCACATATTAAGAAATCATTCGACGTGTAATACAAATGTTCATTGTGTATTTGAAATTAATTCAACATATATTACACAAATGTTCAATGTGTATATTATAAAAATGTTTCATGTGTATTAAGAAGTTGTTTAGGGTATATATTCATATTTGAAATGATTTGAAATAAAAACAAAGAAAAAAATGTTGTAGAGTGAACTGGATGCTACAGAAAATAAAATAAAGAAAACACCTAAAACCGTCTTGATAAACCATAAAAGAAAATAAAGAAAAATGTGAAACCCGCCCTTAACCAAAATAGAAAATGAATAAAGAAAATAAAGAAAACCAAGCTAAACCCATCCTGATAAAACCAGAGAAAGACCAGCCCTAGAAAAGTCAATGTGAATCTTCTAGAAGGTTCCCAAAGCCGGTGGGTGAAAACCCCACCTGGCCGGCTCATATAGGAATCATATGTACGGGGGGATGTGAGCGATGTGTACCGATAACGAAGAACTAACACTATAAGCGCTAGATAGGAAAAAGTAAAATGTATCATAAGTCCTAAAAATGTTGGAGGTGTGTCAGTTTAGTCCTATAATTTCGAAATTGTAATTTTGGGTCTTAAAACTATGTAAGTTTGTTCATCTCAGGTTCCAAGCTTGCACGATAGCATCTATGGTGTATTTTTTAAATGAGGCATTTATATCTGTTTACTTTCCCAAAAGTTGTCCATGGGCTTCCATGTCGCAGTGTGTGCTGCAACCTACACGCCCACTACCTGCGTGGCCATGAACTGTAGGACAGCCTCGCAGGGAGGTTTGGCATAACCGCCGAGGAAATCCCGAGCTAGTCGGTATGGAGGACGACATCCTTCTCTCTCGGCGCGGCCATCGGGGAGATCTTGGCACGGCCCCACTGATGGCCTGCAGTTTCGAAGTCTTAGGACTATTTTTTTTGGGTAGTTTTAGGACTAAATTGACACACCTCCAATAGTTTTAGGACCTAGAGTTGTAGTTTCTAAGTTATAGGACTAAATTGACACACCAACAAAAGTATTATGACTTATGATGCATTTTACTTAATAAAGTGGATTTATCCCCAACTGCCGTCAGCAGATATTAGGTCTCTTCCAATGCAAAGGTATTTAGATGAGGTGCTAAATATATATAGTAATTGGTTTAGCAACTCAAGCCCCCAA
>NC_041392.1:508815592-508826204 GCF_002162155.2 Triticum dicoccoides | reverse complement strand
TTTTGTGCCATAGGTTAAGCGAAAAGCCGAAAACAGGGTAAAGCTCGTGGTTTTGCCCCTCCTTAGCCTGCCCCTCCAAAGATTTGGCCCATGCTCCGCCACTGCATAGGTGATCAGCTTTTTGATGCTAAGTTTTCTTCATTTAATAGTTGTGGATGTTGCTTATTTTTTTTATAGTTGTAGATTTGGAATTATGCTTTCACTTATGTATACGAGCTTAGTAAATTTCTTTCCGGGACACCAAACTGCTCTCTTTCTTTTTAGTTAACTCGTCAGATTTTACGCTTACTTGACCTGTTGACACGTGTACATGTTGGAGTATTGGTATGGTTAGAGTCCAAGGGAAAAAAACGAGGGCCGTACGAATCGGAGCTGGGCTGCCGAACATCACCATCCTCCATTCTCTTTGTAGAGTTGAGGAGAGGACCCAGCTCGACATCGTCCAGGGTCCAGCCCAGCAAAATGGATACCAACCATTCCATCACTGTACTACTAGTACATATTGTAATTGTCCACTAGCTAGACAGTATCTAAGAGTTGCGCGTACGCACACACACACATGAGCTGTCCCTACTGAAACCACCGAACTCGGTCAGGCACATGCGCCCGGCCCTTCTGGACCTCACCTGAATATAACAATAAGAAGAATATGGGTAACTTGGGAATAGAAAGAAAAGAAAAACGGAATATGGGCAGTGACATGACATGAATCAAAATTTCCCGTGAAATATGGTAATGCTAATAATGCTATTAGCGTACTCTCGAAGAAAAAAATCTCCCGCAAAATGCCAGCTGTGCTAATCCATCGATCAGCTGTTGCATGACAAATACGTGACCGTGTCTAAAAGTATTATGATCGAGCACATGCACGTCTGCATGCAGCATCTCTCCGTTGACCGGACATCGCAAAAAAAAAGTGCGCACCTGCCATTAGTGCGCCGTGGCCCGTGGGCCTCGGCACCACAGTGGCCGGCCAGCCCTGCGTGAGCACGATCTCCTGCTGGTGCCCTTGACCTGGCCGACCCAACAGCATTTGTTGCCGTGGCAGCCACACGTGGGGGCGGGGCCGTGGGAGCCGTCGCTCGCTCACAGCTGCAGACGGGGTGGGCGCCGCGCTGCACCGGCTTATACACTGCTCCTCCGCTTTTCTCACCTCTCGTTTTTTTTCTTTTTGGGAACTTCTCAGCTCAGCTCTCGTTTCCTTTCCCACTTGGCAGCTTAGTACAATGGCAACGATGACTTAACCGGAGACAGCCAAAATGTTGCTCAAGACGGCCGTCTGTATTGCCGCTCAATACTCCGATAATGCGGGTATGCCGTTGGTCTGGCTGGTTTCCTGCTGGCTCTCTGTTTTTCCAGTGAGCGGAGCTCAACTCATTGTTTGTGCATTACCAGTATCGTATCTTGCATTCTCGTGGACCTGTTGATATACCATCCATTCCTTGATGCCGACCGCTGCATTCTACTCCCTCCATTTCACAATGTAGTGCTTCCTTTATCCCCGTACTTCAATTTTGACCGTAAATTTAACTATCAAGACCGATTGCGGCGGAAGCAAAAATTATATCAGTGAATTCGTATTCGAAAGAAGTTTTCAATTATATAATTTTTTCTCTCGCCGCAGTTGGTCTCGTTGGTTAAATTTATGGTCAAAGTTGGACCTCGGGAAGCGTGGACGCACTATATTTTGGAATGGAGGGAGTATTGCATTTTTTTTTGAAACAGAGGCAAAAGATTTGCCTCATCTATTAATTAAGATAAGAAGAGGGTTCGTTACAGAAGTCACTCTTACATGGCATGAGTGATTAGCCGCATAAAATAATAGCCCCTAATTTCTTTGCTCCGGCAGTGACCCAAAGGTTTGCCTCGCAAACGATGAAGTTGAGCAAGATTGTTGGCGGAGCGCTCTTCTGTCGAAAAACACGGGCATTCCACTCGTTCCAAATGGTCCATGACACGAGCATGGTAAGAGAGGCCATAGCCTTCCTATTGGGGACTCCGGCACCGGTTATATTTGTCCACCACTCCTCTACCGAATCATGTAGCTGCCAAGTAGTAGTGTCCAAATGGTGAAGGCCGAATTTCGCGATGACCGAGTTCCATAGTCGAATGGTGTATCGGCATTTGAAGAAGAGATGTGGTCCACTTTCTTGTTCTCTCTTGCAAAGAGTGCAAAGCCCGCAGTTTGACCATCCCCGCTTTGCAAGCCTATCTGCAGTCCAAATTCTATCTTGGATAGCCAACCAAGCAAAGAATTTAGCCTTTGGCGGCGCCCAAGCCTTCCAAATCATTTGATCCATGGGGGAGAGGACCAAGCCTAGAAATTGGGCCTTGTAGGCGGAGGCCGCAGAGTAATGCCCGCTTGTCGTGTGCTTCCACACAATGGTGTCTTCGGCATGTTCAACAAGGTGTACATCAATTAAAAGCGCCCAAAGAGTGAAGAATTGCCTAATGTGTTCAACTGATACAACTGTGGAGGTGTTGATCTTGAGGATCCACGCATTATTTTTTAGAGCCTCGCGCACCTTCCAATTCTTCCTTGAGGAGGCCTCAAAAACGAGAGGAGCGACATCCTTGGGCTTGCATCCATGAAGCCAAGGAGAATCCCAAAAAGGTGTTTTAGCACCATTCCCCATGGTGATGGTTGTGGATGCATAGAAGAAGTCAAGGTCGTCCTCGTCACATGGGTTTCCCAATCCCACCCACATCTTGTGAGGCACCGTCCATTCAAACCATGGCCACCTCAAACGCAAGGCCCTCGCAAATTTGTCGGTGTTGAGGACCCCTAGACCACCATATTCACGTGGCCGACAAACAATCTCCCAATTCACCTTGCACTTGGCCCCCGTCGTCTTGTCTGATCCGGACCAAAGGAAGGCTCGCTCGAGTTTGTTGATGCTTTGAAGAATGCTCTGCGGTATGACCAACGGCGTGATGAAGTAGATCGCTTGAGAGGTGATGACGGACTTGACAAGGGCAGTGCGTCCACTAGTGGTGATATTTTGTCCATCATAGGTAACCAGCTTGCTCGCAACCTTGTCCACAAGGAATTGCCAATCCACCAACCTAAGCTTCCAGACGGATAGAGGAAGGCCCAAATATCTTAAGGGGAAGGACGCCCTTTTCGCCGGCAAGCTTTGAAGGATGTGCTCTAGATTGAGGTGATTGCATCGAATGCCCACAACAGAGCTCTTATGGAAATTGGTGCATAGCCCGGTGACCTCCCCGAATCCGCTCAAGATGGCTGAGAGGTTATCAATATCATTTTTAATTGGGGCCATGAAAATGGCTGCATCATCTGCATAGAGTGAAGTTCTCACCATGACCCCTCTCCCCCGCACCTTGTGAAGCAGCCCTTTTCTGGTTGCCAACTCAAGTAGTTGTTGGAGTGTATCAATTGCAATGACGAAAAGGAGCGGGGATAGGGGATCCCCTTGCCGAAGGCCCCGACCGTGCTTGATGGGGTGGCCGGCCACACCATTCAGCAGTATCCTCGAGGATGATGTGCAAAGAAGAGCCGCAATCCAATCTCGAAACTTGGGGGGGAAACCCCTTCGCCGTAGGAGATCAAGGATGTATTCCCATCTGACTAAGTCGAAGGCCTTGTGGATGTCAAGCTTGAACAACAGAGATAGGGTCTTGCATTTGTGTAGTCTACGGGCCAGGTTGCGAACACACAAAAAATTGTCGTGTATGCTTCTGCGCTTGATAAATGCGCTTTGGGCGTTGGATACCAGCTTTTCCATGTGCGGAGCAAGACGGGTTGAGAGAATTTTTGCGATAATCTTAGCAATGGCATGAATGAGACTGAAGGGCCTATAGTCTGCAATCCCCTCGGCGCCTTCTTTTTTGGTCAGAAGGACCACATTTGCAGAGTTGAGCCAATGAAGATTTGCCGTGTGGAGGGCATCAAAATGGTGTACCACCCTCATCATGTCCTGCTTCATGATGCCCCAACACTTCTTAAAGAAAGCACCAGTGAAACCATCCGGGCCCGGTGCCTTATCACTTGGCATGCCATTGATTGCCTCCCGCATCTCCTCCTCGATGATGGGCGAGTCGAGACCATGCAAGTCGTGCACCTCTAAGTTGAGCTCATCCCAATTGAAGTCTTTGTCGCTTGTGCTCCCTTTTTTCATCACTTCAGTGAAGTGATCCAGAATGAGCTCCTCTTTAGCGTCATGCTCGGTGACCCAACCTTGGTCATGCTTTAGCCTATGGATATGATTCTTCCTCCTTCTACCATTAATCCGTCGATGAAAGAACTTGGTGTTGGCGTCGCCCTCCTTGAGGTTAGCAATTCTTGAACATTGCTTTTTCCGAGCTCTCTTGAGTGCGGCCAAGCTGATAACTCTCCTCTTCAGCCGGGCCCTAAGGTCACTCTCATCAGGGGAGAGTTGCCGATTCTCTTGAGCAATGTCGAGGCGGAGAATCACCAAAAAAGCGGCATGAAGGTGAACTTTTGCCTTCGAGAAAAGGCCCCTACTCCACTCTGAGAGTCGGAGGGCCACCTTCTTGAGCTTATGGAATAAGACTTGATATGGCTCAGAGTGCTCGGGGGGCTTGTTCCATGCCTTATTTACCACTTCCATGAAACCGGGCATAGAGATCCAAAAGTTTTCAAACTTGAAAGTTCGCGGTCTCTGCGGTCCCTTGTCATCGGCGAGAAGGAGTGGACATGATCGGACAGAGATGACGAGAGGGCGTGCAGCAAATGAGTGTTGAAAGTGGTGTCCCATCCGGCGTCCCATCCGGCGTTGCAGAAAAATGAGTCAAGTTTGCACATTGTAGGGTTTTCCCTCTCATTGCTCCAGGTGAACCTTCTGTTTTGCAAGTGTATCTCTTTAAGATCACAACTTTGAAGAGTGGTTCGGAACCGATTTATGCGACTACGGTTAACATGCCTTTTATTCTTGTCTATTGCACGGTATATTTGGTTGAAATCCCCTGCAACGAGCCATGACATCCCATTGGGCGGTTTCTGGCTGATGAGCTCAGCGAAGAAGGCATCTTTGCGGGATGAGGCAGTGGGGCCATAAATGGTGGTGAGCTTGTATTGTACTTCAGATTCGCGAATGCGAACGATCACTGACAAGCAGAAGGTGGAGGCGGTGATGTTGGACATTTCTACAAGGTGGTCGTCCCAGAGCATCAGCATACCACCTCGAGTGCCATCCGCCGGCCTTTGCGCATAATTATGCAATCTGTTTCCCCCCAAGAAGGCAACCGTGAAGGTGTCGACAGCGTCGAGTTTTGTCTCCTGGAGACACACAATATGACAAGATGAAGTGGCGATGGTCGCGCTAACATTAGCTCGTCTATCCGGGCAGTTGAGACCCCGAACATTCCAACACATTACATTGATAGGCTGCACTAACATGGCAACATGGGGTACACATCAGATCGTGGCCACATGCCACACACAACTCTGCTGCTGTAAAACCACACCAACTTACACACCCACCAGATAATACCAAAGGAACTAAACTTAGCTACATCCCTGGACGCACACCGGCTACACCAAGAGCAACTAGTACCACCTCCCAGACTTGCATGGCTTTGTGTTAACATGGATAACTGAGCTTCCCTGAATAGCAGCGTGCTCAATTGAAGGCCTGTAGAGCAGCAGCAGCATCCTCCATCCTCTCCACATCCATGGCACCCGCTCCACCATGCTGGATGAGTGCATCCTCAACATCTGTAGCTTGCACATCATCAAGCTTGAATAACTCCCGCATGGCTGAGATCACTTCTTGTGGCAGCTTCTCCTTGAAACGCTCTGCAAATGCATCCAGAGCCGCAGATGTGATGTCTTCTCCGTCCTTGACGATTCCCAGACTACGACAAACCAAGATCTCAGCTGCCTTGGCCGCTGGCGCCGGCGGCATCCTAGATTTGCCAGCAGCTTTTAGCCTCGCACCGGTCCTGTGCAGGGAGAGCCCAGCGCTTGTCCTGACTATGTTCACACCGGCAAGGGTCTTGCGGCGCGCAGGAGGGGGTCTTGGAGGCGTTGATGCAGGGGAGGGCAGCAGGGGCTCCTGCCTTTCTTCGAACAGCAGAGCCAGGCCAACACCCGTCGGCTGTAGGTCCGCGGCAGCCCTGCAGTGCCGCACCGGTGAGGGCGTGCGCAGAAGCGGCCCAACGGAGATGAGTGGAGGCGTGGGCGAGGCCTTGAACCCCGGTGGCTTCACCAGAGATAAAGGCGGGAGCAGACTCGTGGGCGAGCACAGCCTAAGCAACTCCGAGCTCGGCGCCGCCATAGGGGTTGCCGTAGCCCAAGCTTCCTCCCTCCTGGAGAGTGCACGCCTTGGCAACACTGACGTGGCGAGAGTGGAGGCGAGACCGGCGGCGTGAGACTCGCCTGGGAGCGCCTGCGTGCAGCCCGCGGTGAGCCCTGGCGCTCCAGGCTGCGGCCGCGCACCGGCTGGAGCTCCATGGCGACGCCCCCTTCAACACTAGCGGAGCCTGAGCCCAGCATGATCTGGTGCGGAGGCGCCGCAGCGACATCAAGTCGAACACCTCGACGCCTCCCGCCCGTGCCGCTCGAGCGATCGCGGGAGCGGTCCTGACCATCCTGGCGCTGACGGTCACGAGCGCCCCTGGAGAGGGAGCGGCGGATGCGGTCGCGCCATCCGTCCTGCGCACGCGGGCCGTCCCGCCCGCGGCGGCCGCCGCGGTCGTCGTCGTCGTCGCGTCATGCCGGACGCCGCTCATTGCATGGCTGTCCAGCACGACGATCGCCTCGCCGTGCCGTGTCGTCCACCATACGGGGGAACCAGGTGAACTCAAAGATGTCAGCTGGCGGCGGGTCATCGTCGTCGTCGCGAGCCTTGGAGTGGTCCTCGTGCAGGTCAAGGTGGATCAGCACGTGGTGACGCAGGCCGCACCGGCCACGGCGCCGGAGACCACGGGCGGGCAGCGTGAGCCACTTCACTTTTCGAATGGCGTTGGGGTTGGACGTCCACGCCCAGAGCGCCAGGTAGCACGTATCCTCCCGGCGCAGCGACTTCTGCTCGATGTAGTCGAGGGAGCACCCACAGCCGATGACGGACGCGGAGACATACTCATTCCAGCCATGGACAGGGATCCCCTCGATGCACAGGCGAACGTGGTGCATCATGTCCTCATTGTCAGCGTGCGCCTCGAGCCCCCAAGCGCGGACGAAGAGGGAGGAGTTGCCGACGAGGAAGTCGCCGCGGTTGACCGCGTCGGCACAATTGTGTTTGGTACATAAACCTGACGAGATACTGCTCGGGGAAGTGCCGCACCACACTCACGGCCGCCTGACGGAAGCCAAAGGTGGAGGCGAATGCAACTGCGACGGCGTGGCATGGGACATCCTCGCGGGCTCCCTCAAACCACGCCACCGCTGCATTGGTGGAGAGCAGCGCCGACTCCGCCTGCATCTCCGGCGTGGCTGAGACGACGACGAAGTCCTCCTCCGGCCGGTTGGCCGCATCACCCAGCCTTGGCATTGCATGGTTGGAGCAGTCGGACAGCAGCTTCTGACGGGGCTGAGGGAGAGGCCGGCCCCGTTCAGGCCCAAAGACGGGAGTCGGGATGCAGTCTACAATAGCAGCTGGTCGGGGAAGCGGCGGTGGGGGGACGAAGGCGAGGCACGGCATGGAACTTAACGGGCGCCACTTTTTATTGCAGCCCCTGGCTCGGTGACCATTTTGAAGGCAGCGAGAGCAGCGGAATGGGTCACGGCAAGCTGAGGCGCGATGTCCAGGAGCAAGGCAACGGCAGCAGCGCCCTTTAAGCCACCATGGGAGGGTGGACGGCGTGAATGCTTGGCCAGGCAAAGCCGGGAGGCGCGGGCCTCGCCGCGACGTGACGAGCTGCCAAGCACCGGTCACATCCGCCTCGCGCCCCGCGCACGTTGCTGCTGGAGATGGGCTGGAGAGCGTTCCCGACGCGGAGTGAATGCCCGCACCCACCTCGCAGTGAATGCCGGATCCAGGCTCAGGGCGAGCCGATTCGGGGGGAGGAGCGACTGAGCCGGTCACCAGCGGGCCAGAACCCAGCGGCGACTCGGGGACGAACTCGGATCCAGACGCGGCAACAACGCAGCGACCATGGGACGGCGGCGACACCAGATCCGCCCAGGAGCCCCCCGACAGCAACGGCAGGGGAGCAGCACGCGCCGAAACAGCCGCCGGCGGCCCCGACGGCGGGGACGGGAGCGGCATGCACCAGGAGGCGGCAGGCAGGCCGGCGTGGGAGGCCGAGGGGGCCACGGCCGCCGGCGCCGGGGCGGGGCTGGGAGGGGGTGGAGGGTGGGTGGGCATTTTTCTATAGTATTGCATTTTGAGCTCAGGGAGGAAGCACAGGCGCGACCAAATGGTGACGCGACGGCCGCTCAGGTGGGGCCACACTTACGTGCGGTCGGTCGCCTTACCTGAATGAATGAAGAAATTAAAACGAGTCGAGTTTGCCAACCTTTTGTGTCGCAGTTGCGGCCAGGGCGGTCGGGCAGAGTGAACGTAGGAGTAGTACAGTGTCGTTTCGCCCTTTCGCGTCGCAATGGTTGTCCCGCGGCGAGTGCGGCACAGTTCGCTCTGCGACTTCTGGTCGACACGACGATTTTTTGCTTTGGGAAGTTCTTTTTGTTTTGGTTCACGGGACAGGGGTGTCCCCTGAACGGTTTATACCCACAAGCACGAGAAGCTATGTAGCGCCAAGCACGAGACATATCCTCGGTGAGATCGTGCAACTATTGGAGGGTACAATCTATCGGATCAGTTTCGCGGTTGCATATCAGACCTTCAATCTGGAGTAGTAAGAAATTTCAGAATCTGAATGAATTTCTAGAAGAGTCTAGAACTGCTAGCTTGAGGCCTTGAGCTGGACGACCAGGCGGGATTATACCCCCTCCGTCAGTTATACCTTTCGGTCCAACACAAACAAAGCCATTAGTTATTACTCCCTGCCAACCATCCGTCGCTATGCACTCCTTTCCTTGAGTGCCACTACAGTACTACTCCTACTAGCATACAGTGGCTTCACCGGAAATTGCTCCCGGAGAGAAAAATCCAACCTGAGATTTGCTCAAGACGACACGAAACCAAACCGCGTCCATTTGTACTCTGTCCGCGTGCCATTACGTGTGTGATCGTAGTACAGTACTAGGCCGCTGCCGTTGGTTCGCTCCGTGTTATTCCCAGCTGGTTTTTCTTGGCACCGCGCGGCGCGCAGCTCAGCTCATCTCGCTTTCGGTTGGCAGCAAAAATACAGCAACTCATTCTTTTGCGTGCGCGTCTTTTGTGGATTCTTTCTCAACGGTGATAGCAGTGCCACGCCCATGCACAGCTAGTGGGCAGCTATTCCAATCGTTGGGTTTTAGCAACGTAGTAAAAACTACTCCATGTGTAAACCAATAGTATAAGGGAATCTTCAACTCCAACATGTAAACCTTCCGTAACCGTTCGGACTGCACGGCCGGATCGCGTAAGCCATCCACACCAACCTGTATCGGTCTGAGGAGTTGTTCGGACGCGATTTCTCCCGCAAACCGGAGACAAAATTGAGAGAGGTTTGCGTGAGTCCAAACCGATCCTAAGCCTGCTTCTGACCGTCCTAGCCCACCAAAACCATTACTCTCCCGTGCGTTTTCGGTTAGTGCCGCCCCAGAGCGTCAGCGCCCGCATTCATGCCCCTCGAGAGCGGACGCGACCACTCACTAGCGCCGGCCGAGAGAGCGCCGCCCGCGCCGCTTCCCGTGCAGGTAACTGCCCCGCGTTCCAACGCCACGACGTCCGCCCGTCCGTCCGTCTGCCGCCCGCATTGATGGCACGTGATTGCCGAGGCGTCTCCTCCGGCGCCACCCGTCCACCTCTCTACTGCCCACCAGTGCTATATAAACCGTTGCATCGGTGCCCCGGCCATACCCACAGTCATCCCTCTCCGCGCCATTCCCCACCATGGATCCTTCCACCACCAAAGCTCTCTGGAACGGATTGAAGTCGGAGCATAAGAAGACCATGGCCGCATTGTTGCCGGCTAGCAGGCCATCACGCAGCCGGAGGACGTGCAAATGGAGGATGCCTCCCCTGACGAGCCAGCGCCACCCTCCTCTTCCTCCACGGCACCTATGATGAGGATAAATATCATGACTCCGCCTGTTTCAGCTGGAAAGAAATATTGAGCCTCGTTGACAAATATAACAAGGTGAATCCGTTCCTACTTGAACACGTTGCTTTGGTTCAGAAGAAATTTTTTCGCGAATACGCTTTGGAGCATATTTTTGCATTGATAGAGGGAAAAAGAAGACAACAGGTCGACGCCACGTTCACGTACGCAAGAAGGCGTGTCCGTGGCGATCGTGTGAGCCTGGAGTATTGGGGATGCTCAACCCCTCATACAAGATCAGGTTACAGGGATAAAAGCCCTAAGCCCTTTGGCTCCGGCAGTGGCCCAGGAGCGAGCGTCATCTTTAATAGTGGTGACCACAGCGGGGTAGACGGGGCGATCTTGTCGAAGGTGACCGCATTACGGTGGCGCCAAAGCGTCCATGCCACAAGGCCGGCCAAGGTAGTGAGGCCGCGCGAGTGGTCGCAGGCAGCCTGAGGAGGGCCGCGGATAGCCAGTCGAAGAAGCGGAAGATTCGTCG
>NC_041392.1:508808364-508815243 GCF_002162155.2 Triticum dicoccoides | reverse complement strand
ATCTCATGCCAAACGGAACGAGTGAAAACGCATCCCACCAAGATGTGCTGCAGAGTCTGTGGCTCCTGAAGACAAAGGACGCAAGCCGGCTCGTGCTGTAGACCACGCCGAGCAAGCCGATCGGCGGTCCAGCATCGGTTCAAGGAGGCCAGGTATATGAAAAACTTCACCGATAGGGGTGCCAGACTTCCACACAAGCCGCCAGTGCTCGGGTGTCGTGGATCCGATGAATAGGGCGGCATAGCAGGAGGATGCCGAGTATACACCATTCTCAGCCATTTCCAACGAAGGATATCAGGTTGGGACGAGAGGGCCACAGGCTGTAGCTTGCGCCAGATGTCGAGGTACTCTAGGGTGGCCGCCGGACCAAGTGATCCCTGTATGTCTGAGATCCACGCGCGGCCAATGAGCGCCGTGGCAACCGTACGGGTACGCCGCCTCCTGGCTGGGACAAGGGCCACCAGGGCGGGAGCTAGGGTCGAGATAGAGCTGCTCTCAAGCCACAGGTCGGTCCAGAAACGACAAGAAGCCCCATTGCCCACAGTCCAGGATGTGGATGCACGGAAAAACTAGTGTCCTCCATATGCTTCGGAGTGACACTTGTGTAGGATCTGTTCCTGTTCATGCTCAGGTACACAACGTCTAATAACACCATCTACTCCTTCTTTATAAAGATGTGGGTCATCCCAAAAGTAATGCCTCAAATCATAAAAGAACTTTTTCTTTTGCTGGTATGTGAAACTAGGTGGTATAAACTTAGCAACAATGTAATTAGCATAATCAGCATACCATGGAGCAGTATGAGAAGTATTTATGACATTTAGTTGCTCATCAGGAAAGCTATCATCAATAGGTAGTGGGTCATCAAGCACATTTTTCTAACCTAGACAAGTTGTCTGCAACGGGGTTCTCGGCTCCTTTTCTATCAACAATATGTAAATCAAATTCTTGTAGCAAGAGAACCCATCTAATAAGTCTAGGTTTAGCATCTTTCTTTTTCATAAGATATTTAATAGCAGCATGATCAGTGTGAATAGTTACTTTAGAATCAACAATATAAGGTCTAAGCTTATCACAAGCAAATACAACTGCTAATAATTCTTTTTCAGTAGTAGCATAATTTCTTTGAGCATTGTTTAGAGTTTTACTAGTATATTAAATAACATTTAGTTTCTTATCAACTCTTTGTCCTAGAACAACACCTACAGCATAATCACTAGCATCACACATAATTTCAAATGGCAAATTTCAATCAGGTGGCTGAACAATAGGTACAGAGATCAATGCTTTCTTAAGTATTTCAAATGCTTCTACACAATCATCATCAAAGACAAATGGTATATCTTTTTGTAATAAATTAGTCAGAGACCGAGAGATTTTTGAGAAGTCCTTAATGAACCTCCTATAAAAACCGGCATGACCAAGGAAACTTCTTATACCTTTGATGTCCTTGGGACATGGCATCTTTTCAATAGCATCAACCTTGGCTTTATCAACTTCAATACCTCTTTCAGAAACTTTATGCCCCAAGACAATACCTTCATTAACCATAAAGTGGCACTTTTCCCAATTCAAGACAAGATTAGTTTCTTCACATCTCCGCAAAACTCGATCAAGGTTGCTCAAGCAATCATCAGAAGAAGATCCATAGACGGAAAAGTTGTCCAGGAAAACCTCACAAATATTTTCACAAAAGTCAGAGAATATAGCCATCATGCATCTTTGAAAGGTAGCAGGTGCATTACATAAACAAAAATTCATACGTCTATAAGCAAAAGTACCAAAAGGGCATGTAAAAGTAGTCTTTGATTGATCTTTGGCTGACACAGGTATTTGAGAGAAACCAGAATAACCATCTAGAAAGCAAATGTGTATGTTTAGACAATCTTTCTAGCATCTGATCGATAAAAGGTAAGGGGTAATGATCTTTTTAGTAGCCTTATTTAATTTGCGGAAATCAATTACCATCCTATAACCAGTAATAATTCTTTGAGGGATCAATTCATCTTTATCATTAGGAACAACAGTAATACCTCCCTTCTTAGGGACACAATGGACATGACTTACCCACTTACTACCAACAACGGGATAAATTATACCTGCCTCAAGGAGCTTTAGTATCTCATTTCTTATCACTTCTTTCATTTTAGGATTCAGACGACGTTGATGATCACAAACTGGTTTAGCATCTTCTTCCAAATTAATTTTATGTTGACATAGAGTGGGACTAATGCCCTTAAGATCATCAAGAGTATACCCAATAGCAGCACGGTGCTTCTTCAGAGTTTTCAATAATATCTCTTCTTCATGCTCTGAAAGGTTAGCACTAATAATAACAGGATATATCTTTTTCTCATCAATATAAGCTATTTAAGAGTATTAGGTAACGGTTTAAGCTCAAACACGGGATCACCTTTGGGTGGAGGAGGATCCCCTAGGATTTCAACAGGTAAATTGTTTTTCAGAATAGGTTCCTGTTTAAAGAATACTTCATCTAATTCCCTTCTTTCATTCATAAACATATTATTTTCATGGTCTAGCAAATATTGTCCTAAAGGATCACTAGGAGGTACGGCAGTAGAAGCAAGACCAATAATTTCATCCTTACTAGATAATTCTTCTTCACGGTGTTGTCTACTAAATTTAGAAAAATTAAATTCATGAGTCATATCATCTAAACCGACAGTAACAACATCCCTTTTGCAATCTATGGTAGCATTAACAGTATTTAAGAAGGGTCTACCAAATATAATGAGACAAAAACTATCTTGTGGGGAACCAAGAACAAGAAAATCAGCAGGATATTTAGTTTTCACACACAAGACTTCAACATCTCTAATAATTCCCATTGGTGAAATAGTATCTCTATTAGCAAGTTTAATTGTGACATCAATATCTTCTAACTCAGCGGGTGCAATGTCATGCATAATTTCTTTGTATAAGTCAATAGGTATTGCACTAGCACTAGCACCCATATCACACAAGCCATGATAACAATGATCTCCTATTTTAACAGAAATAACAAGCATGCCTACCACAGGTCTAGGTTTATCTGTATCACGGGGTTTAGCAATTCTAGCAGTTTCATTACAGAAATAAATAACATGCTCATCTATATTATCAGACAAGAGATCTTTAACAATAGCAATATTAGGTTCAACTTTAACTTGCTCAGGAGGTGTATATGTTTTAATATTGCTTTTACGAACCACAGTTGAAGCTTTAGCATGATCCTTTACCCTAACAGGGAAAGACGGTTTCTCAACATAAGAAGTAGGAACAATAGGATCATTATAAGTAATAGTCTTTTCTTCAACTTTAATAGGTGCAGCTGCTTTTACTTCTATGGGAGGATGATATTTAAACCACTTCTCCTTGGGGAGATCAACATAAGCAGCAAAAGATTCACAGAAAGAAGCTACTATCTCAGAGTCAAGTCCATATTTAGTGCTAAATTTACAAAAAATATCGGTATCCATAAAAGATTTGACACAATCAAAACTAGGTGTCATACCTGACTCCTTACCATTGTCGAGGTCCCAATCTTCGGAGTTGCGTTTAATTCTTTCCAATAAATCCCATTTGAATTCAATAGTCTTCATCATAAAAGAGCCAGCACAAGAAGTATTAAGTATGGTGCGATTGTTACCAGAAAGCCGAGCATAAATTTTTTGAATAATCATTTCTCTTGAGAGCTCATGATTGGGGCATGAATATAACATTGATTTAAGCCTCCCCCAAGCTTGAGCGATGCTTTCTCTTTCGCGAGGCCAAAAATTATATATATAATTGCGATCATGATGAACAAGATGCATAGGATAAAACTTTTGATGAAATTCCAATTTCAATCGTTTGTAGTTCCAAGACTCCATATCATCACATAGCCTATACCATGTCGATGCATCTCCCCTCAAAGACAAAGGGAAGACCTTCTTCTTAACAACATCTCCGGGTACACCTGCAAGCTTAAATAATCCACAAACTTCATCCACATATATTAGATGCTCATCGGGATGTTTTGTTCCATCTCCTAAAAAAGGATTAGCTAGCAGTTTTTCTACCATACCCAAAGGAATTTCAAAGCAAGCATTTTCATTTTCAGTAGGTTCAGTAGGTTGAGGAGCAACTCTTTGCTCTACTGGTCGGGGTGAAGATACCCCGAACAAGCCCCTCAGAGGATTACTTTCCATAGTAACAAGTGACAGTAAATTTCAGCACAATATATAAATTTTTCCTTACCAAATTCCACCTACCAAAAGCACTTCACTCCCCGGCAACGGCGCCAGAAAAGAGTCTTGATGACCCACAAGTATAGGGGATCTATCGTAGTCCTTTCATAAGTAAGAGTGTCGAACCCAACGAGGAGCAGAAGGAAATGATAAGCGGTTTCCAGCAAGGTATTCTCTGCAAGTACTGAAATAAGTGGTAATAGATAGTTTGTGATAGGATAATTTGTAACGAGCAACAAGTAACAAAAGTAAATAAAGTGCAGCAAGGTGGCACAATCCTTTTGTAGCAAAGAACAAGCCTGGACAAACTCTTATATGATGTAAAGTGCTCCCGAGGACACATGGGAATATCATCAAGCTAGTTTTCATCACGCTCATATGATTCGCGTTCGGTACTTTGATAATTTGGTATGTGGGTGGACCGGTGCTTGGGTGTAGCCCTTACTTGGACAAGCATCCCACTTATGATTAACCTCTATTGCATGCATCCGCAAATACAACAAAAGTATTAAGGTAAACCTAACCATAGCATGAAACATATGGATCCAAATCAGCCCCTTACGAAGCAACGCATAAATTAGGGTTTAAGCTTCTGTCACTCTAGCAACCCATCATCTACTTATTACTTCCCAATGCCTTCCTCTATGCCCAAATAATGGTGAAGTGTCATGTAGTCGACATTCACATAACACCACTAGAGGAGAGACAACATACATCTCATCAAAATATCGAACGAATACCAAATTCACATGACTACTAATAGCAAGACTTCTCCCATGTCCTCAGGAACAAAAGTAACTACTCACAAAGCATAAACATGTTCATAATCAGAGGGGTATTAATGTTCATATAGGATCTGAACATATGATCTTCCACCAATTAAACCAACTAGCATCAACTACAAGGAGTAATTAACACTACTAGCAACCTACTAGCACCAATCCCGGACTTGGAGACAAGAATTGGATACAAGAGATGAACTAGGGTTTTGAGATGAGATGTTGCTGATGAAGATGTTGATGGAGATTGCCCTCTCCCGGTGAGAGGAGCGTTGGTGATGACAATGGCGATGATTTCCCCCTCCGGGAGGGAGGTTTCCCCGGCAGAACAGCCCCGCCAGAACCCTAGATTGGTTTCGCCAAGGTTCCGCCTCGTGGCGGCGGAGTTTCGTCCTAGAAGATGGCTTATGGTTATTTTTCCATCGAAAGAGTCCACATAGCAGAAGATGGTCACCGGAGGGCCACCAGGGGGCCCACTAGGTAGGGGGGCACGCCTAGGGGGTAGGGCGCGCCACCCACCCTCGTGGGCAAGGTGTGTCCCCCCTGGTGAAGTTCTTGCGCTCAATGTTTTTTATATATTTGGAAAACATCATCCGTGAAGTTTCAGGACTTTTGGAGCCGTGCAGAATATGTCTCTAATATTTGCTCCTTTTCCAGCCAGAATCCCAGCTGCCGACATTCTCCCTATTTATGTAAACCTTGTAAATTAAGAGATAATAGGCATAAGTATTGTGACATAATGTGTAATAACAGCCCATAATGCAATAAATATTGATATAAAAGCATGATGCAAAATGGACGTATCAATAAGGGGTTGTCAATCCCTACACGGTCACTTACGAGAGTGAGATCTGATAGATATGATAAGATAATATTTTTGGTATTTTTATGATAAAGATGCAGAGTAAAATAAAAGGCAATAAAAATAACTAAGTGTTGGAAGATTAATATGATGGAAGATAGACCCGGGGGGCATAGATTTCACTAGTGGCTTCTCTCGAGAGCATAAGTACTCACGGTGGGTAAACAAATTACTGTTGAGCAATTGTCAGAATTGAGCATAATTATGAGAATATCTAGGTATGCTCATGTATATAGGCATCACGTCTGAAACAAGTAGACCGACTCCTGCATGCATCTACTACTGTTACTCCACACATCAACCGCTATCCAGCATGCATCTAGAGTATTAAGTTCATAAGAACAGAGTAACGCTTTAGGCAAGATGACATGATGTAGAGGGATACACTCATGCAATATGATGAAAACCCCATCTTGTTATCCTTGATGGAAACAATACAATAGGTGCCTTGCTGCCCCTACTGTCACTGGGAAAGGACACCGCAAGTATGAACCCAAAGCTAAGCACTTCTTCCATTGCAAGAAAGATCAATCTAGTAGGCCAAACCAAACTGATAATTTGAAGAGACTTGCAAAGATAACCAATCATACATAAAAGAATTCAGAGAAGATTCAAATATTGTTCACAGATAAACTTGATCATAAACCCACAATTCATCGGTCTCAACAAATAGACCGCAAAAGAAGATTACATCGAATAGATCTCCACAAGAGAGGGGGAGAACTATGTATTGAGATCCAAAAAGAGAGAAGGAGCCATCTAGCTAATAACTATGGACCCGTAGGTCTGAGGTAAACTACTCACACTTCATCAGAGAGGCTATGGTGTTGATGTAGAAGCCCTGCGTGATCGATGCCCCTCCGGCGGGGCTCCGGAACAGGCCCCAAGATGGGATCTCGTGGATACAGAAAGTTATGGCGGTGGAATTAGGGTTTTGGCTCCGTATCTGGTAGTTTGGGGGTACGTAGGTATATATAGGAGGAAGGAGTACGTCGATGGAGAAACAGGG
>NC_041392.1:508692708-508808065 GCF_002162155.2 Triticum dicoccoides | reverse complement strand
TGTCTTGACTTAGGGTCCACGTCCTTTGGATCATGTTCGTTCCGAAAATCACGTTCCCGAAGGTTTCATTCCATTTGGACTCCATTTGATATTCTTTTTCTGCGAAACCCTAAAATAGGCAAAAAAACAGCAATTCTGGGCTGGGCCTCCGGTTAATAGGTTAGTCCCAAAAATAATATAAAAGTGTACAATAAAGCCCAATAATGTCCAAAACAGAATATAATATAGCATGGAACAATCAAAAATTATAGATACGTTGGAGACGTATCAGGATGCCCAGTCCCATGCTTAAATTAAAATAATTGCAAACAAAACTCTCCCATGATTGTTGTTAGTTGGAGGCACCCGTTGTTCCGGACAAGCCATGGATTGATGTTTGTAGGTGGTGGGGAGTATAAACTTTACCATTCTGTTTGGGAACCGCCTATAATGTGTGTAGCATGGAAGATATCGAGATCTCTCGGTTGTTATGTTGTAATGAAAGTATGCCACTCAAAATATTTTTTATCTCTATTTCAAAATCAAGCTCTAGAACCTCTACAAATCCCTGCTTCCCTGTGCGAAGGGCCTATCTATTTACTTTTATGTTGAGTCATCACCCTCTTATTAAAAAGCACCAGTTGGAGAGCACCGCTGTCATTTGCATGCATTACTATTAGTTTACATTGAGTATGACTGTGACTGGATCTCTTTTACCATGAATTACAATGTTTAGTCAGTCCTAGAACTTTAAAGGTGCTCTGCATTTATGTTTTGTGGTCTCAGAAAGGTCCAGCGAGATACCATCTTGTTATATCATATTATGATTGTTTTGAGAAAGTGTAGTCATCTGAGATTTACTGAAAACTTGAATGCTGGCTTTACATATTTACAACAACAAGATCAAACAGAGTTTGTAAAAGTTTTTCTTTATCACTTTCAGTTTCTCAACTGAATTGCTTGAGGACAAGCAAATGTTTAAACTTGGGGGAGTTGATACGTCTCCATCGTATCTACTTTTCCAAACACTTTTGACCTTGTTTTGGACTCTAACTTGCATGATTTGAATAGAACTAACCCGGACTGATGATATTTTTAGCAGAATTGTCATGGTGTTATTTTTGTGCAGAAATAAAAGTTCTCAGAATGACCTGAAACTTCACGAAGAATATTTTTGGAATTTATAAAAAATACTAGCAAAAGAATCAACATCAGGGGACCCACACCCTGCCCACGAGGGTGGGGGCGCCCCCTGTCTCGTGGGCCCCCCTGAGGCTCCATCCACCTCAACTCCAACTCTATATATTCACGTTCAGGGAGAAAAAAATCAGAGAGAAGGATTCATCATCTTTTACGATGCGGAGCCGCCACCAAGTCCTAATCTCTCTCGGGAGGGCTGATATAGAGTCCGTTCGGGGCTCCGGAGAGGGGAATCCGTCGCCATTGTCATCATCAACCTTCCTCCATCACCAATTTCATGATGCTCACCGCCCTGCGTGAGTAACTCCAGGATAGGCTTGCTGGGCAGTGATGGGTTGGATGAGATTTATCATGTAATCGTGTTAGTTTTGTTAGGGTTTGATCCCTAGTATCCATTATGTTCTGAAATTGATGTTGCTATGACTTTGCTATGCTCAATGCTTGTCACTAGGGCCCGAGTGCCATGATTTCAGATCTGAACCTATTATGTTTTCATGAATATATGTGAGTTCTTGATCTTATTTTGCAAGTCAATAGTCACCTACTATGTGTTATGACCCGGTAACTCCGAAGTGACAATAATCGGGACCACTCCTGGTGATGACTATGGTTAAGGAGTTCATGTATTCACTAAGTGTTAATGCTTTGTTCCGGTACTCTATTAAAAGGAGGCCTTAATATCCCTTAGTTTCCGATAGGACCCCGCTGCCACGGGAGGGTAGGACAAAAGATGTCATGCAAGTTCTTTTCCATAAGCACGTATGACTATATTCGGAATATATGCCTACATTACATTGATAAACTGGAGCTAGTTCTTGTTGGAAATATGCCCTAGAGGCAATAATAAAAGTATTATTATATTTCAATGTTCATGATAAATGTCTTTTATTCATGCTATAACTGTATTATCCGGAAATCGTAATACACGTGTGAATACTTAGACCACAATATGTCCCTGGTGAGCCTCTAGTTGACTAGCTCGTTGTGATCAACAGATAGTCATGGTTTCCTGACTATGGACATTGGATGTAGTTGATAACGGGATCACATCATTAGGAGAATGATGTGATGGACAAGACCCAATCCTAAGCATAGCATAAAAGATCGTGTAGTTCGTTTTGCTAGAGCTTTGCCAATGTCAAGTATCTCTTCCTTCGACCATGAGATCGTGTAACTCCCGGATACCGTAAGAGTGCCTTGGGTGTATCAAATGTCACAACGTAACTGGGTGACTATAAAGGTGCATTACATGTATCTCCGAAAGTATCTGTTGGGTTGACACGGATCGAGACTGGGATTTGTCACTCCGTATGACGGAGAGGTATCTCTGGGCCCACTCGGTAATGCATCATCATAATGAGCCCAATGTGACCAAGGTGTTGGACACGGGATCATGCATTACGGTACGAGTAAAGTGACTTGCCGGTAACGAGACTGAACAAGGTATTGGGATACCGACGATCGAGTCTCGGGCAAGTAACGTACCGATTGACAAAGGGAATTGCATACAGGGTTTGATCGAATCCTCGACATCGTGGTTCATCCGATGACAACATCGAGAGCATGTGGGAGCCATCATGGGTATCCAGATCCCGCTGTTGGTTATTGACCTGAGAGCGTCTAGGTCATGTCTGCATGTCTCCCGAACCCGTAGGGTCTACACACTTAAGGTTCGGTGACGCTAGGGTTATTAGGAAGACTAGTATGTGACTACCGAATGTTGTTCGGAGTCCCGGATAGGATCCTGGACGTCACGAGGAGCTCCGGAAGGGTCCGGAGGTAAAGATTTATATA
The DNA here is from genome assembly GCF_002162155.2 of Triticum dicoccoides. NCBI lineage: Eukaryota > Viridiplantae > Streptophyta > Magnoliopsida > Poales > Poaceae > Triticum > Triticum dicoccoides. The sequence goes on along the minus strand of NC_041392.1, from coordinate 508,805,092 downwards.
TGGGAAGTTGTCAAACGGACACCGGGAAGTTTCGGGGTCATACCGGTATTGTACCGGGGCCACCGGAAGGGTTCCGGGGGTCCACCGGGAGGGGCCACCCCTCCCGGGGGGCCACATGGGCTGCGTGGGGCAGGGAGCCAGCCCCTGGTGGGCTGGCCGCACCCCCTCCCTTGGGCCCATGCGCCTAGGGTTGAGGGGGGAACCCTAGAGGGGGCGCCCCCTTGGCTTGGGGGGCAAGCCACCCTCTCCCCCTCTCCCCTTGGCCGCCGCACCCCCCCTAGATGGGTTCTAGGGGGCCGGCCCCCTTCTCCCTTCCCCCTATAAATAGAGGGGTGAGGGGAGGGCAGCCACACCACCCTCCAAGGCGCAGCCCTCCCCTCCCCAACACCTCTCCTCCTCCATTGTGTGCTTGGCGAAGCCCTGTCGGAGTACTGCCTCTCCACCATCACCACGTCGTCGTGCTGCCGGTGGAGCTGTCTTCCTCAACCTCTCCTTCCCCCTTGCTGGATCAAGAAGGAGGAGACGTCTCCCGTCCCGTACGTGTGTTGAACGCGGAGGTGCTGTCCGTTCAGCACTTGGTCATCGGTGATTCGAATCACGTCGAGTACGACTCCATCATCACCTTGCAAGCTTCCGCACGCGATCTACAAGTGGTATGTAGATGCTAACTCTCTCCCTTGACTCGTTGCTTAGATGAACTCATAGATGGATCTTGGTGAAACCGTAGGAAAAATTTTAATTTTCTGGAACGTTCCCCAACAGTGGCATCATGAGCTAGGTCTATGTGTAGTTCTCTTTGCACGAGTAGAACACAATTTTGTTGTGGGCGTGGATTTTGTCATCTTACTTGCCTCTACTAGTCTTTTCTTGCTCAACGGTATTGTGGGATGAAGCGGCCCGGACCAACCTTACACGTACGCTTACGTGAGACCGGTTCCACCGACTGACATGCACTAGTTGCATAAGGTGGTTGGCGGGTGTCTGTCTCTCCCACTTTAGTTGGAGCGGAATCGATGAACAGGGCCCTTATGAAGGGTAAATAGAAGTTGACAAAATCACGTTGTGGTGATTCGTAGGTAAGAAAACGTTCTTGCTAGAACCCAATTGCAGCCACGTAAAAGATGCAACAACAATTAGAGGACGTCTAACTTGTTTTTGCAGCGATTGATCATGTGATGTGATATGGCCAGAAGTTGTGATGAATGATGAATTGTGATGTATGAGATCATGTTCTTTGTAATAGGATTCACGACTTGCATGTCGATGAGTATGACAACCGGCAGGAGCCATAGGAGTTGTCATTATTCTTTTGTATGACCTGCGTGTCATTGAATAACGTCATGTAAACTACTTTACTTTATTGCTAAACGTTAGTCATAGAAGTAGAAGTAGTCGTTGGCGTGACAACTTCATGAAGACACGATGATGGAGATCATGATGATGGAGATCATGGTGTCAAGCCGGTGACAAGATGATCATGGAGCCCCGAAGATGAAGATCAATGGAGCTATATGATATTGGCCATATCATGTCACAACTATATAATTGCATGTGATGTTTATTATGTATTATGCATCTTGTTTACTTAGGACGACGGTAGTAAATAAGATGATCCCTTATAAAAAATTTCAAGAAGTGTTCTCCCCTAACTGTGCACCGTTGCTACAGTTCGTCGTTTCTAAGCACCACGTGATGATCGGGTGTGATGGATTCTTACGTTCACATACAACGGGTGTAAGACAGTTTTACACAGCAAAAACACTTAGGGTTAACTTGACGAGCCTAGCATGTGCAGACATGGCCTCGGAACACGGAGACCGAAAGGTAGAACACGAATCGTATAGAAGATACGATCAACATGAAAATGTTCACCGACGATGATTAGTCCGTCTCACGTGATGATCGGACACGGGCTAGTCGACTCGGATCGTGTAACACTTAGATGACTAAAGGGATGTCTAATCTAAGTGGGAGTTCATAATTTGATTAGAACTTTATTATCATGAACTTAGTCTAAAACCTTTGCAAATATGTCTTGTAGATCAATGGCCAATGCTAATGTCAACATGAACTTCAACGCGTTCCTAGAGAAAACCAAGCTGAAAGATGATGGCAGCAACTATACGGACTGGGTCCGGAACCTGAGGATCATCCTCATAGCTGCCAGGAAACAATATGTCCTAGAAGGACCGCTAGGTGACGCTCCCGTCCCAGAGAACCAAGACATTATGAATGCTTGGCAAACTCGCGCTGATGATTACTCCCTCGTTCAGTGCGGCATGCTTTACAGCTTAGAACCGGGGCTCCAAAAGCGTTTTGAGCATCACGGAGCATATGAGATGTTCGAAGAGCTGAAACTAGTTTTTCAAGCTCATGCCCGGGTCGAGAGATATGATGTCTCCGACAAGTTCTACAGTTGTAAGATGGAGGAGAACAGTTCTGTCAGTGAGCACATCCTGAAGATGTCTGGGTTGCACAACCGCATGACCCAGCTGAACATTAACCTCCCAGATGAGGCGGTCATTGACAGAATCCTCCAGTCGCTCCCACCAAGCTACAAGAGCTTTGTGATGAACTACAACATGCAGGGAATGGAAAAGACCATTCCTGAAGTGTTCTCGATGCTGAAGTCAGTAGAGGCTGAAATCAAGAAAGAACATCAAGTGTTGATGGTCAATAAGACCACTAAGTTCAAGAAGGGCAAGGGTAAGAAGAACTTCAAGAAGGACGGCAAAGATGTTGCCGCGCCTGGTAAGCCAGTTACCGGGAAGAAGTCAAAGAATGGACCCAAGCCTGAGACTGAGTGCTTTTATTGCAAGGGGAAGGGTCACTGGAAGCGGAACTGCCCCAAATACTTAGCGGATAAGAAGGCCGGCAACACCAAAGGTATATTTGATATACATGTGATTGATGTGTACCTTACCAGTACTCGTAGTAACTCCTGGGTATTTGATACCGGTGCCGTTGCTCATATTTGTAACTCACAGCAGGAGCTGCGGAATAAACGGAGACTGGCGAAGGACGAGGTGACGATGCGCGTCGGGAATGGTTCCAGAGTCGATGTGATCGACGTCGGCACGCTGCCTCTACATTTACCTACGGGATTAGTTTTGAACCTTAATAATTGTTATTTAGTGCCAAGTTTGAGCATGAACATTGTATCTGGATCTCGTTTAATACGAGATGGCTACTCATTTAAGTCTGAGAATAATGGTTGTTCGATTTATATGAGAGATATGTTTTATGGTCATGCTCCGATGGTCAATGGTTTATTCTTAATGAATCTCGAGCGTAATATTACACATGTTCATAGTGTAGATGCCAAAAGATTTGAAATTGATAACGATAGTCCCACATACTTGTGGCACTGCCGCCTTGGTCACATTGGTGTCAAGCGCATGAAGAAGCTCCATGCCGATGGACTTTTAGAGTCTCCTGATTATGAATCGTTTGACACGTGCGAACCATGCCTCTTGGGCAAAATGACCAAGACTCCGTTCTCCGGAACAATGGAGCGAGCAACCAACTTGTTGGAAATCATACATACTGATGTGTGCGGTCCAATGAGCGTTGAGGCTCGCGGAGGATATCGTTATGTTCTCACTCTCACAGATGACTTGAGTAGATCTGGGTATGTCTACTTAATGAAACACAAGTCTGAGACCTTTGAAAAGTTCAAGGAATTTCAGAATGAGGTAGAGAATCAACGTGACCGAAAGATAAAATTCTTACGATCAGATCCTGGAGGAGAATACTTAAGTCATGAATTTGGTACACACTTAAGGAAATGTGGAATCGTTTCACAGCTCACGCCGCCTGGAACACCTCAGCGAAACGGTGTGTCCGAACATCGTAATCGCACCCTATTGGATATGGTGCGGTCTATGATGTCTCTTACCGATTTACCGCTATCATTTTGGGGATACGCTCTAGAGACAGCTACATTCACTTTAAATAGGGCACCGTCTAAATCCGTTGAGACGACACCGTATGAATTATGGTTTGGAAAGAAACCTAAGCTGTCGTTTCTAAAAGTTTGGGGATGCGATGCTTATGTCAAGAAACTTCAACCTGAAAAGCTCGAACCCAAGTCGGAAAAATGCGTATTCATAGGATACCCTAAGGAAACTGTCGGGTATACCTTCTACTTAAGATCCGGAGGCAAGATCTTTGTTGCCAAGAACGGATGCTTTCTGGAAAAAGAGTTTCTCTCGAAAGAAGTAAGTGGGAGGAAAGTAGAACTCGATGAAGTACTACCTCTTGAGCGGGAAAGTGGCGCAGCGCAGGAAACCGTTCCTGTGATGCTCACACCAACTGAAGAGGAAAACAATGATGATGATCAAGGTACTTCGGATCAAGTTACTGCTGAACTTCGTAGGTCCACAAGGACACGTTCCGCACCAGAGTGGTACGGCAACCCTGTCCTGGAAATCATGTTGTTAGACAACAATGAACCTTCGAACTATGAAGAAGCGATGGCGGGCCCGGATTCCAACAAATGGCTTGAAGCCATGAAATCCGAGATAGAATCCATGTATGAAAACAAAGTATGGACTTTGACAGACTTGCCCGATGATCGGCGAGCGATAGAAAACAAATGGATTTTTAAGAAGAAGACGGACGCGGATGGTAATGTTACAATCTATAAGGCTCGACTTGTCGCTAAGGGTTATCGACAAGTTCAAGGGATTGACTACGACGAGACTTTCTCTCCCGTAGCGAAGCTGAAGTCCGTCCGAATCATGTTAGCAATTGCCGCATACTATGATTATGAGATATGGCAAATGGACGTCAAAACGGCATTCCTTAACGGGCATCTTAAGGAAGAACTGTATATGATGCAGCCGGAAGGTTTTGTTGATCCTCGGAACGCTAACAAAGTATGCAAGCTCCAGCGATCCATTTATGGACTGGTGCAAGTATCTCGGAGTTGGAACATTCGCTTTGATGAGATGATCAAAGCGTTTGGGTTTATGCAGACTTATGGAGAAGCCTGCGTTTACAAGAAAGTGAGTGGGAGCTCTGTAGCATTTCTCATATTATATGTAGATGACATACTCTTGATGGGAAATAATATAGAATTTCTGGACAACATTAAGGCCTACTTGAATAAGTGTTTTTCAATGAAGGACCTTGGAGAAGCTGCTTATATATTAGGCATCAAGATCTATAGAGATAGATCGAGACGCCTCATAGGTCTTTCACAAAGCACATACCTTGATAAGATTTTGAAGAGGTTCAAAATGGATCAGTCCAAGAAGGGGTTCTTGCCTATGTTACAAGGTGTGAGACTGAGCTCGGCTCAGTCACCGACCACGGCAAAAGATAAAGAAGAGATGAGTGTCATCCCCTATGCTTCAGCCATAGGATCTATTATGTATGCCATGTTGTGTACCAGACCCGATGTAAACCTTGCCGTAAGTTTGGTAGCAAGATACCAAAGTAATCCCGGCAAGGAACACTGGACAGCGGTCAAGAATATCCTGAAGTACCTGAAAAGGACGAAGGACATGTTTCTCGTTTATGGAGGAGACGAAGAGCTCGTCGTAAAGGGTTACGTCGACGCTAGCTTCGACTCAGATCTGGATGACTCTAAGTCACAAACCGGATACGTGTATATGTTGAATGGTGGAGCAGTAAGCTGGTGCAGCTGCAAGCAGAGCGTCGTGGTGGGATCTACATGTGAAGCGGAGTACATGGCAGCCTCGGAGGCAGCGCATGAAGCGATTTGGGTGAAGGAGTTCATCACCGACCTAGGAGTCATACCCAATGCGTCGGGGCCGATCAAACTCTTCTGTGACAACACTGGAGCTATTGCCCTCGCCAAGGAGCCCAGGTTTCACAAGAAGACCAGGCACATCAAGCGTCGTTTCAACTCCATCCGTGAAAATGTTCAAGATGGAGACATAGAGATTTGCAAAGTGCACACGGATCTGAATGTCGCAGATCCGCTGACTAAACCTCTCTCGCGTGCAAAACATGATCAACACCAGAACTCTATGGGTGTTCGATTCATCACAATGTAACTAGATTGGTGACTCTAGTGCAAGTGGGAGACTGTTGGAAATATGCCCTAGAGGCAATAATAAAAGTATTATTATATTTCAATGTTCATGATAAATGTCTTTTATTCATGCTATAACTGTATTATCCGGAAAACGTAATACACGTGTGAATACTTAGACCACAATACGTCCCTGGTGAGCCTCTAGTTGACTAGCTCGTTGTGATCAACAGATAGTCATGGTTTCCTGACTATGGACATTGGATGTCGTTGATAACGGGATCACATCATTAGGAGAATGATGTGATGGACAAGACCCAATCCTAAGCATAGCATAAAAGATTGTGTAGTTCGTTTTGCTAGAGCTTTGCCAGTGTCAAGTATCTCTTCCTTCGACCATGAGATCGTGTAACTCCCGGATACCGTAAGAGTGCCTTGGGTGTATCAAACGTCACAACATAACTGGGTGACTATAAAGGTGCATTACAGGTATCTCCGAAAGTATCTGTTGGGTTGACACGGATCGAGACTGGGATTTGTCACTCCGTATGATGGAGAGGTATCTCTGGGCCCACTCGGTAATGCATCATCATAATGAGCTCAATGTGACCAAGGTGTTGGACACGGGATCATGCATTACGGTACGAGTAAAGTGACTTGCCGGTAACGAGACTGAACAAGGTATTGGGATACCGACGATCGAGTCTCGGGCAAGTAACGTACCGATTGACAAAGGGAATTGCATACAGGGTTTGATCGAATCCTCGACATCGTGGTTCATCCGATGACAACATCGAGGAGCATGTGGGAGCCATCATGGGTATCCAGATCCCGCTGTTGGTTATTGACTGAGAGCGTCTCGGTCATGTCTGCATGTCTCCCGAACCCGTAGGGTCTACACACTTAAGGTTCGGTGACGCTAGGGTTATTAGGAAGACTAGTATGTGACTACCGAATGTTGTTCGGAGTCCCGGATGGGATCCTGGACGTCACGAGGAGATCTGGAAGGGTCCGGAGGTAAAGATTTATATATGGGAAGTTGTCAAACGGACACCGGGAAGTTTCGGGGTCATACCGGTATTGTACCGGGGCCACCGGAAGGGTTCCGGGGGTCCACCGGGAGGGGCCACCCCTCCCGGGGGGCCACATGGGCTGCGTGGGGCAGGGAGCCAGCCCCTGGTGGGCTGGCCGCACCCCCCTCCCTTGGGCCCATGCGCCTAGGGTTGAGGGGGAACCCTAGAGGGGGCGCCCCCCTTGGCTTGGGGGGCAAGCCACCCTCTCCCCTCTCCCCTAGGCCGCCGCACCCCCCCTAGATGGGTTCTAGGGGGCCGGCCCCCTTCTCCCTTCCCCCTATAAATAGAGGGGTGAGGGGAGGGCAGCCACACCACCCTCCAAGGCGCAGCCCTCCCCTCCCCAACACCTCTCCTCCTCCGTTGTGTGCTTGGCGAAGCCCTGTCGGAGTACTGCCTCTCCACCATCACCACGCCGTCGTGCTGCCGGTGGAGCTGTCTTCCTCAACCTCTCCTTCCCCCTTGCTGGATCAAGAAGGGGGAGACGTCTCCCGTCCCGTACGTGTGTTGAACGCGGAGGTGCTGTCCGTTCAGCACTTGGTCATCGGTGATTCGAATCACGTCGAGTACGACTCCATCATCACCTTGCAAGCTTCCGCACGCGATCTACAAGTGGTATGTAGATGCTAACTCTCTCCCTTGACTCGTTGCTTAGATGAACTCATAGATGGATCTTGGTGAAACCGTAGGAAAAATTTTAATTTTCTGCAACGTTCCCCAACAGTTCTCTGCCACCCTATATTATAACTGTTACATGAGAAATCACATCCGACATAATTATCCATCACTGGTCCAATGCTCGAGTTAGTTACATGGAGAAACTGCGAGAGGAATGGCATGAGCATCCTTGTGATTTCCTTATACCCTTTTTTTGTAATAGATATGGTTATTGTTTAAATGATATCACCAAAGCTCAAAAAAAGAGTTTTGCTTCGGTTACAAGAGTTTCTCCTCGTTCTCTCTTCTAAGTTGGGTTTAGGTTTTTTTAGCGGAGTAAGCCATGTTTATAAAGAAGATGAACACATCATTTTAGTTGTTGGGCTAAGTCTGGGCCACAAACGCATATAGTATGAGATCATTGAAAGTGAAAGAGGCCCAGTGAGCCGAAGGCTTTTCCTCGACCTTCCTCGCTAGGCATTAGTTTGGCTGAAAATTAGTTTTGGCTGAAAATTAGTTTGGTTGAAACTGACGACTATCCTATTTGGCAGTTGAGGTAGGAAATAGCTCCTTAATCGCATGCAGTACCCAAGCTCGTTTTGTTTCGGCTAGCCAGTAGGTATAAGCTACCTTAGTCCTGGTTTTCAGAAGCTTCGACAAGCTGTTGGTTCGTTTTTCTACAAAGTCCTGGTTTTAGGAAGCTTCGGTATGTTTTGTTGTCTCATTTCTGGACGACTTTTTTACTGGTTTTTTTAAATTTATGAATATTTCTTTTGAAATTCATAAACATTTTCAAAAATCCCCAAACATTTTTAATACCATTAAAATTTGAGTTTTTTAGATCCATATAGATTCTTTAAAATTCAATAACTTCTTTGGAATTGTGAAATTTTAGAAAAATGAGAGAACATTTTTTACGTTCACAAATAATTTTAAAATTATTGAAAACTATCAAATGCGAAAACATTTTTTATTTGAAGTAAAATATTTGTGACTATTTTCAAATTCACAAAAATTGTAATAATCCGCTAACACTTTTTCCATATTTTTTTAAAATTTGTGATTTTAAAAAAATCGTTAACTTTTTTAAATCAGGTTTTCTTTCAAATTCGTGTTTATTGATGTAAGATTTTTTTTTAATATATATGAGAAACTAGATTTGTTTTCCTTTTTTTTTTGAGAATCTCACAAAGCTTTATTACTGAATCATAATGTTCATAGGTACAAAAAGAAGATCGCCGGGTTGTCCTAGCCAAGTGTGTCGGCCAAACCCTAAAGATAACGCATGCTTTGCGAGATTATGGGCCTCCGTATTGGAGGTCCTATACTCATGAGTAAACGAACATGAAATAAAGGTAGTTGCTCTAGTCTTGATTTCCTCGACAATGGCTCCAAATTCTGCTGAGCTTCCCTGTCTGATTGCATCTACCACCACCTTGCAATCGGAGGCAACAAGTAAATGGTTGATATAGAGATCTTCTGAAAGTGCTAATGCCTCCCGAACAGCTAGTGCTTCTAGCACTTGGGGGTTGTGCAGTCCTCTGAAAACGAGAGCTGACGCTCCCATGAACAAACATCTCTCATCCCTGCAAACCACACCAACTGCGCCAAACGTACCTGGGCGTGACACGGCCGCGTCCACATTGAGTTTGTAGTAATCTGTTGGTGGTGGAATCCACGTACGGGGTCGTGGTACTGCTATCCCATGTGCTTCCTCCTTCTTCTTCTTCAAAAACTCTATGTCTAATAAGTAAGCTTTGATGAAGTTGTCAGTGGCAAACGGAGTCTGGTATATATCCTCATGTATAGCTTTCCGTCTTGCACTCCAAATCGCCCATAAAGTAACAATCATCAACTGAAATTGCTCCGGTGGAAGAGAGTCATTCATGGCAAAGAGCCACAGCCGTGCGTCAGGTTCTGAGGTTGCCCACATGTGCTCGACCATCTCGGCTTCTGAAAGTGCCCACACACACCTAGACACATTACACTCCAGCAAAGAATGCCGCCAGCTATCCTGCCCTCCGCATAGGGAGCAAGCACTCGTAGTGGCCATATGACGATGGTTTAGGACACCTCCCATAGGGAGTGAGTGTTGCGCCAATCGCCAAGTGAAAAGGCGCAGTTTCGGTGGCACTGACATGTTCCATAGCGAGTTCCACCCCCTCATCTCATGTTCAGAGTTGGAAGGATCCTCCCTTTCCTCCATCCATGCCTCGCGCCCAATCTTGATCTTGACAATCATCTTATAAGCTGACCGTACAGAAAAACGCCCCCTTGGATCATCATTCCATGCCCAGAAATCGTCCACACGCCGTGTACAGAGCGGTATTTGCAAGATCGCCTCCACATCAATGGGTATGAACACCTGTCTAAGCAAGTCCTCTCGCCACGCAGCTCTAGTGTGGTCGATCAGATCAGAAACCAGTTGCGGTGGGTCAGCAACTAAGGAGGCCACCGGCTTCATCATTCCGTCCCTTGGGATCCAACTATGTTGCCATATGTTCGTGGTAGTTCCATCACCAATACGCCGGATAGCTCCTTGGGTGATAATATCTCTCCCATCAAGTATAGATCGCCACACCTGAGAAGGATGTGGACCTAGTTGAGCTTCAAGGACTGTACATTGTGGAAAATATGATGCTTTAAGGATTTGTGCACTAAGAGAGGAGGGATCATTCAATAATCTCCAAATTTGCCGAGACAAAAGTGCCAAGTTGAAGATTTCTATATCCCGAAAGCCAAGTCCTCCCAAACTTTTCGGTCGGGTCATCAAATCCCAAGCTACCCAACATGGTTTCCTCTTGCCTCTCTTGCTCCCCCACCAAAATTGACGAATGAGTGACGTAATGCTTCCACAAAGGCCTCGAGGTAATCTGAAGCAAGACATCGAAAAAACTGGTAAAGCTTGAGCCACAGATTTTATGAGAACCTCCTTTCCTGCCACTGATAAAAGTTTCTCCATCCATCCCTTTATCCTTTCCCAAACTCTATCTCGTAAATATTTGAAGGTGCCATTTTTGGACTGTCCAACATCGGTCGGCAGACCCAAATACTTTTCACTCAAAGACTCATTCTGCACATTAAGTATATTCTTTATCTCCACCCTAAGGGTCTCCGGGCATCCCTTACTGAAAAATATGGACGATTTATCATAGTTTACCCTTTGGCCCGAAGCCAAGCAATATGCATCAAGTAGGTTTGAAACCTCATTTGCCCCCTGGACACTAGACTTGAAAAGCAGCAGGCTGTCATCTGCAAACAAAAGGTGGTTCACTACCGGAGCCGTGGGCGCCACCTTTATGCCACCGAGCACTAATGACTGAGAACTGTGTTTTAAAAGGCACGAAAGGCCCTCCGCTGCAATCAAGAATAAGTAAGGGGAAATAGGATCTCCCTGCCTGATACCCCTGGAAGGTGAGAAGCTCTCTAATCTTTCTCCATTAAACAAGACCGAGAATGAAACAGAAGTGATCATACTCATAACTGTATGGATCCAATCTGGTGCAAAGCCAAGCTTAACCATAATTGCCTTTAGATAAGGCCACTCTAGTCTGGCATATGCCTTCATCATATCAAGCTTAAGTGCACAAAAGCTGTTTGTCTTGGATCTGTTTCTCTTCATGAAGTGCAAACATTCATACGCACAAATAATATTATCCGTGATCAACCTCCCGGGAACAAAGGCTGATTGCTCCTTTGAGATAATATCTGGCACTAGATTTGTTTTCCTGATCCACTACTGGCTGGCGATCTACGGACCATCCAGCGTTAATGGGCCAGGGTCTGCGGTCGGGCTAGCTTCCGCGCCAGCCCAACTTTAAGCGCTGTATCCAACTTTTGTATTTTTTTACCCCTAAAAAATCTGTTTTTTCTATTTCCGTTTGTATTTTTTATATTTTATTTTATTTGGTTTGATTTTTCCTTTTTTACATATTCCTTTTCTCATTATTTCTTATTTTCTTTCTCATTTTTGTGTATCATACAAAAGTTTACTGCGTATTGCAAAAATGCTTCTCATATACTGACTATTAAGAAAATATGGTATATAACAAAAATTTCACTGTGCATTATAAAAATGTTCATCACATATTAAGAAGTCATTCGACGTGTAATACAAATGTTCATTGTGTATTTGAAATTAGTTCAACATATATTACACAAATGTTCAATGTGTATTGAAAAATTACTCAACAAATATTATAAAAATGTTTGTGTGTATTAAGAAGTTGTTTAGGGTATATATTCATATTTAAAATGATTTGAAATAAAAACAGAGAAAAAACCAATGTTATGAACCGAATGCTACAGAAAAGAAAATAAAGAAAACCCCTAAACCCGTCTTGATAAACCATAAAAGAAAATAAAGAAAAATGTGAAACCCGCCCTTAACCAAAATAGAAAATGAATAAAGAAAATAAAGAAAACCAAGCTGAACCCATCTTGATAAAACCAGAGAAAAACCAGCCCTAGAAAAGCCGATGTGAATCTTCTAGAAGGTTCCCAAAGCCGGTGGGTGAAAACCCCACCTGGATGGCTCATATAGGAATCATACGTACGGGGGATGTGAGCGATGCGTACCGATAATGAAGAACTAACACTATAAGCGCTAGACAGGAAAGAGTAAAATGTATCATAAGTCCTAAAAATGTTGGAGGTGTATCAGTTTAGTCCTATAATTTTGAAATTATAATTTTGAGCCGTAAAACTATGTAAGTTTATTCGTCTCAGGTTCCAAGCTTGCATGATAGCATCTATGCTGTATTTTTTTTAAACGAGGCATTTATATCTGTTTACTTTTCCAAAAGTTGTCCATAGGCTTTCATGTCGCAGCGTGTGCTGCAACCTGCACGCCCGCCATCTACGTGGCCAAGAGCTGCAGGGCAGCCTCGCAGGGAGGTTTGGCACGACTGCCGAGAAAATCCCGAGCTAGTCGGCATGGAGGATGACATCCTTCTCTCTTGGCGCGGCCGTCGAAGACAAAAAGACCTCAGCACGGCCGTCACTGATGGCCTGCAGTTTCAAAGTTTTAGGACTAAATTGACACACCTTCAATAATTTTAGAACTCGGAGGTGTAGTTTTGAAGTTATAGGACTAAGCTGACATACTTACAATAGTATTATGACTCATGATACATTTTACTCAATCTTTACCTACTAATAAACCACGCATCGCTTCTGGTGATACGTCATAAAAACAACCCTCGAAGTTGGCAATAATTACCCACCAATGCCACCCGTAAGTGGCAAAAACGATTCGTTTTTAATTTCTAATATCGCTCCAGGATTCTGTTATTAAAGGTGGATACGATATAATAGCACCAATGCATGAGTAGTGTGATGGCTGAGGCAATGATGCTCCACACAGGAGACCAGGGTTCGATCCTTGGTTCTCACGCTTTTTTCTCTTTCTTTTTACCAAGCGCATTAATGGGCCAGCCCATGTGCGGGTCGTGGCGCCCCCTGTTTTCTATATCTTTTTTTATTTCTATTTTGTTTTTTCCCTAAAAATAAATTTCGGATTGATGGCGCCCCCTATTTTTTATTTCTTTTTACTTTTTTATTTTTGTTTTGGTTTTTTATCTCAAAATTAATTTCGGATTTCCAAAATATCAAACAATTGCGAGTTCTGAAAAAAAGTAGGAAAATGGTAAACTGTTTGTGAATTTAAAAAATATTCTAAAAATCAAAAAATGTTCACGACTTAAAAAATTGCTCACAAATTATAAACAAATCACGATTTCTAATGATTTCATGAAATAAAAAATGTTCATGATTTTTGTAAATGAGCCAATATTCAAAGCATATTCAGGAATTTAAAAATCATGTCCATCAGCTTTTAGAAAATGTTCACAAAAATTAAAACACATCCGTAAATAATGAACAAAACTAATTGTAGGTTCCATAAAGGTTTTATTAGGAGATCTATATAGCTCGTTTTATGATTTTATTTAGTCCTTCGCGTTGGGTAAAAAAGGGTTTCCGTGTTTTGTACAACGCTGAACCCAACAAAATTGACATAACTTTCTAAGGGTTTGTTTTTGTAAGCTATATTAAAATGACTAAATGTCTATTTTGCTTACATACACAGTTATGCTTATTTTCATATCACAATAGTGGTTATGGTAAACACCGCTACGCTAAGTCCAGACGAGACACTTTATTTATCAGTATAGCTCAGGCAGGGTCCGTCAATGCAGTTTGCTCAGCCACAAAATATTTTGTTGTGACGCCTTAAAAAATCAAGTCTTGATGAGCATCATATTGTTCATTTTTGAAATTACATTTTAAAAGTGTCTTATCGCATCATGACATGATTTGTATATACTTTGTGAATTTGATTCATACTTTTTTATATCTACCACACATGTATAACTTGATAGTTTTTTTCTAATGCAAGGCACGGGCATTTCCAAAAATGTTCGCTAAATCAAAAAAAGTTCGTCAAATTCAATAACTATTCCACCCAATTTCTAAATATTTTCATCGATTATAGAATGTTTGCCAGTTCAGGAAAATTGCTTAAAAATGTTCACAATTTTTAAAAAATGTTTGTAAATAGCAAAAAATATTCATAAATTGAAAAAATGTTCTTGATTGTAGAAAATGTTCAGAAATTTGTAATAGTATGTTGTTTGCGATTTCAAATATGTGCATGAGTTTAACAAATTGTTCATAATTTCAAAATGTTCATGATTTCGAGAAATTGAGAGAGATATTGTATCTCGGTGATGCAACGAAATGTGATCATGACCATTTGAAATTATGAATTTTTTTCTCCCGTTGCAACGCACGGGCCCTTTTGCTAGTAAATTGAATTTCTCCTCAGGTGCCGTCAGCAGATATTAGGTCTTTTGCAATACAAAAGTATTTAGATGAGGTGCTACATATATTAACCGGGTATCCAAACTGCTCTCTTTCTTTTGAGTTAACTCGTCAGATTTTACGCTTACTTTACTGTTTTTTAGAATTATTTTTCATTCATATCACGAATCAGTACAAAGAAGTTGATCCTTACGAGTACACTGAAACACAAACATAAAAGACCATGAACACCTAAAATACCCTAAGACAACCATAACATAAGAAAATCTCTGGAGCCCTGTGTCATCATCCCTGAATCTTGAGAGAAGACCCCTGCAGTAGAAGGATCTGCAACCAGTCGCAAGCAGGTCATTATCTTCGACCACGGTATAATTGCCGCCACGCTGCTTTCTCCTTTCTTGACACAAGCGTTGAGATGGCATGAACATCAATCCCACACACCCGCAACAGTCGTCGCTATCTTTGGCTTTGAGTACCGCGAAAAGTGTCCCTTCCGGAAGGAAAAGAACTCGAGTCATCTGACCGGTCTAGCACCGCGACCGGGCCATCCGCCCGGACAAAGCAGGATCTTCCACCAGTATCAGCGCAGAGGAAGGAGAAGAACAACAACAACAAATCATACCAACAAGGAAGAAGAAGGGTCTTCATCTTCCTGCATCCATCGCCCATCTGAGAACCCAAACGGCCAGTGCCGATGGACCTCCAGCCACCAAAGCCCGCGACCTTGATGAGACCCAGGGATCCCCAACTCCGCTGGCTCCTAGACGAAGGCAAAAGCCTCGCCTGACCGCGAACGGAGCACGGAGAAACTTATTCTGACGCGACACCACCGCAGCGGCCTCGGCAGCGTCTCCCTCAACCCTAACCCTACCACACACCCACCTAGCGAACAGACCCGAGGTCTCCCCTCCCTCCCGCCACCGGAGCGGCCGACGGAGAGAGAGGGAACCGGCGGCGTCATCGACGGCGCGTAAGGGAACCCTCGTCGCTTCCCTGATCGCCTGTGCGATCCTACTTTTTCGTTGTGTTCGCTTACTTGACCTGTTGACACGTGTACATGCTGGAGCATTGGGATGGTTAGGGTCCAAGTAAAAAAGCGAGAGCCGTACGACTCGGAGCTGGGCTGCCGAACATCGCCCAGGGTCCATCCATCATCCTCGTGTACGTGATCAACTCCATTCTTTGTAGAGTTGACGAGAGGGCCCAGCTCGACATTGTCCAGGGTCCAGCCCAGCAAAATGGATACCAACCATTTCATCACTGTACTACTAGTACATACTCCTGTTATAATTGTCCACTAGCTGGAAAGTATCTAGATTTGCGCGTATGCACACACGCATGAGCTGTCCCTACCGAAACCACCGAACTCGGCCAGGCGCATGCGCCCAGCCCTTCTGGACCTCACCTGAATTACGATAAGAATATGGGATGGTAACTTCAAAATCTCCCGCAAAATATAGTAACGCTATTAGCGTACTCTCGAAGAAAAGAAATCTCCCGCAAAATGCCAGCTGTGCTAACCCATCGATCAGCTGTTGCATGACAAATACGTGACCGTGTCTAACAGTATTATGATCAAGCACATGCACGTCTGCGTGCGGCATCTCTCCGTCGACCGGACATCGCAAAAAAAAAAAAAGGGTGCGCACCTGCCATTAGTGCGCCGTGGCCCGTGGGCCTCGGCGCCACAGTGGCCAACCAGCACTGCGTGAGCACGATCTCCTACAAACTGTGTGGGTGCTGGTGCCCTTGACCTGAGCAGATAGCAATCGAGTCGGCCGACCCAACAGCATATGTTGCCGTGGCAGCCACACACACGTGGGGCGGGGCCGTGGGAGCCGTCGCTCGCTCACAGCTGCAGACGAGGTGGCCACCGCGCTGCACCGGCTTATAACAGTGCTCCTCCTCTTTTCTCACCTCTCCTTTTCTTTTTCTATTTGGGAACTTCTCAGCTCTCGTTTCCTTTCCCACTTGGCAGCTTAGTACAATGACGACGATGGCTTAGCCGGAGGAAGGTTGCTCAAGACGGCTCGGCGCCGTCTGTATTGCGTCACGGAACCGCGTTGACCGTTGCTCAATACTCCGATAATGCGGGTATGCCGTTGGTCTGGCTGGTTTCCTGCTGGCTCTCTATTTTTCCAGTGAGCGGAGCTCAACTCATTGTTTCTGCATCTATAGAGATACTAAGCTTCCATGATTTGAAGCGCTTCGTAGGTTGTAGGGTTGTTTGTTGCTTAGTTCTCATTCGCTTTCTCTCTTTCTCTTTTTTACATTTAATCTTTTACATATTTTAATTCATGAGAACTTACTAAGATTTGAGAATATTGAAAACCAATCTTTTATAATTTTAAAGTTCACGATCATTTTTGAAGTTTGTGATTTTTTCTTCTAAAATTGAGAAATTATTGAACTTGTAAACATTTTCTGAAATCCATGAATATATATTTCAAATTCTTGAACATTTTATATAATTCATGATTTTGTAAATTCATAATATATTTTAAAGTAGTTGAAATATTTTATTTAAATTAAAAAAATTAATAAAAAAGATAGTCATTTTTCCTGAGCTAGGAGTGGGGCGAGCTGAAAAAAGCTAGCCAAGTTTTTTTTTGAGCCAAAAAAAGCTAGCCAAGTGAGAGGAGTAGGGACTCAAGCTGAGCAAGCGAGAGCTCCTGGGCCAACCCTTGTGAGTGTCATACCATGATTTTAGCATGGAATACGAGCTCTCAGAAAACTCACACGACCACCGACGGCTAGCACAGAGATTGAAACATGTAAAGACACCATAATCACGCACCAAATAACTTTATTCTCCTGTAGGAACAAATACCGTCTCCAACAAGAACCCGTCGTGATATACAAATGAAAAAAACGCATTTAGAAAATAATTCAAACACAAGTCAACATTAAAAAAAATCCAAACAAAACAACTGGCCGCAACAATCTACTAAATATAAACGAATTAATCTTATATGTGAAGAACGGCGTGGCAAAGCACATGTTAGCCTCCAGTTATCTTGCAATTCTCGTGGACTTGTTGATATATCATTCATTCCTTGACGCCGACTGCTGCATTATCTTGCATTCTGAGCTCAGGGAGGATGCACGGGCGCGGCCAAGTGGTGACGCGACGGCCGCACAGATGGGGCCACACTTACGTGCGGTCGGTCGCTTTACCTGAATGAATGAAGAAATTAAAACGAGTTGAGTTTGCCGACCTTTTGTGTCGCAGTTGCGGCCAGGGCGGTCGGGCAGAGTGAACATGGGGTTGTTCCGCATGGGGCGCGCTCTCGCTCGTACCAGTACAGTGTTGTTTCGCCCTTTC
This sequence comes from Triticum dicoccoides, assembly GCF_002162155.2. Classification (NCBI taxonomy): domain Eukaryota; kingdom Viridiplantae; phylum Streptophyta; class Magnoliopsida; order Poales; family Poaceae; genus Triticum; species Triticum dicoccoides. The sequence continues at coordinate 508,787,214 of NC_041392.1, read as the reverse complement.
GCGTCGCAGTAGCGGTCCTGCAGCCAGTTCAGGTCGGCACGACGATTTTATATGTTTCAAATTGAGATTTTCTTTTTTTTGCTTTGGGAAGTTCTTTTTGTTTTGGTTCACGAGAGAGGGGTGACCCCTGAACGGTTTACCCATAAGCACGAGAAGACATGTAGCGCCAAGCACGAGATATATCCGCGAGATCGTGCAACTACTCGAGGGTAGAATTCTATCGGATCAGTTTCGTGGTTGCAGATCAGATCTTCAATCTGGAGTAGTAAGAAATTTCAGAATCTGAATGAATTTCTAGAAGAGTCTAGAACTGCTAGCTTGAGGCCTTGAGCTGGACGACCAGGCGGGATTATACCCCCTCCGTCAGTTATACCTTTCAGTCCAACACAAACAAAGCCATTAGTTATTACATTTTCTGCCATGTCTCCCTGCCAACCATCCGTCACGATGCACTCCTTTCCTTGAGTGCCACTACAGTACTAGTACTAGCATACAGTGGCTTCACCGGAAATTGCTCCCGGAGAGAAAAACCCAACCTGAGATTTGCTCAAGACGACACGACACGGTTTGAGACCGCAAGTCACGAAACCGCGTCCATTTGTGCTCTGCACGCTTCCCATTACGTGTGTGGTCGTAGTACAGTACTAGGCCGCTGCCGTTGGTTCGCTCCGTGTTATTCCCAGCTGGTTTTTCTTGGCACCGCGCGGCGCAGCTCAGCTCATCTCGCTTTCGGTTGGCAGCAAAAATACAGCAACGCATTCTTTTGCGTGCGCGTCTTTTGTGGATTCTTTTTTTTTTAGTATCAATACAGACACAAGCGCTCATATACACGCGCATACACTCACCCCTATGAACGCACACACGTACACCCTACCCCTATGAGCACCTTCGAAAGACTGAGCCGGCATATCATCTTGACATTTACGAAGTCACCGTAGACGCCTCGTCGTCAACGGGAACGTCTCCTCCCACTGAAAGCGTATCGCCGGAAATCTTGAAATAAATCCAGAAATAATGCGAGCACCAGGATTTGAACTCTGATGGGTTGGGGATACCACTGTCTACCTAACTAACTCAACCACAGGTTGATTTGCGTCTTTTGTGGATTCTTTCTCGACGGTGACAGCAGTGCCACGCCCATGCACAGCTAGTGGGCAGCCATGCTAATCGTTGGGTTTCAGCAACGTAGTAAAAACTACTCCATCTGTAAACTAACAGTAGAAGGGAATCTCCAACGCCGACATATAAACCCCCCGCAATCATTGGGATTGCACAATCCGGATCGCGAAAACCATCCATGCCAATTTGTATCGGTCCACGGAGCGGTTCGAACACGATTTCTCTCGCAAACCGAAGATAAAAGTGGGGAAGGTTTGTGTGAGTCCAGACCGGTCACAAGCCCGCTTCTAACCGTTCTGGCCCACCAAACCCCCTTACTCTCTCGTGCGTTTTCGGTTAGTGCCGCTCCAGAGCGTTAGCGCCCGCTTTCATGCCCCGCCAAAGCGGACGCGACCACTCACTGACGTCGGCCGAGAGAGCGCCACCCACACCGCTTCCCGTGCAGGTAATTGCCACGCGTTCAAACGACACGACGTCCGCCTGTCCGTCCGTCTACCGCCCGCGATGGCACGTGATTGCTGAGGCGTCTCCTCCGGCGCCACCTGTCCGCCCCTCTGCCACCCACCGGTGCTATATAAACCGCTGCACCGGTGCCCGGCCATAGCCACAATCATTCCTCTCTACACCACCCCCCGCCATGGATACTTCCGCCGCCAAAGCTCTCTGGAACGGATTGAAGTCGGAGCAGAAGAAGACCATGGCCGCATTGCTGCTGAGTGGCAGGCCGGCACGCAGTCGGAGGACATGCAAATGGAGGATGCCTCCTCTGACGAGCCAGCACCACCCTCCTCTTCCTCCACGACACCTCTGATGAGGATAAATATCATGACTCCGCCTGTTTCAGCTGGAAAGAAATATGGGGCCTCGTTGACTATAACAAGGTGAATCCATTCCAACTTGAACATGTTGCTCTGATTCAGAAGAATTTTATACTGCCTAAGTATTTGCATGTTTGTATGATCAGGGTTAAAGAGAAGACAAGCTTGGCACATGAAGATGAAGAATTGCAGCAAGAAGAATGCCTGCTGATGTCCAATATCAACAAGTGCACGAGAGAGGAGAGGGAGGCATGTGCACAACATAAAAAGAAGGAAAATCAGGACCAGACTCGGATTGACTGTCAGGAGGCCTGAAATTGATATACGTGCAGAATCCGTGTTCGTGCTCCAAATAAGGCATGTAAATACAATTTGAAAAGCTTGAGTCGTGTGCTTTCCAAAATGTATACCCGTAGCCCGCGATTCGCCGTGACCGAGCCACAGTCATCAAACAAATACCGCGGTTGATTCTGCCACTTTTCCAAATAGAGTCGTTTAAGTTAGGAAAGTTAGAGATGTGGTTGATTTCGACCCCAACACTAGGTTGAACGTCCAGGGGTCTCTATATACCCTTGTAAGTCGTGGCTTTTAGGGTTAGACCATGTTTTGATTAAACCCACCAGACTGAATTGCTTTAAGCATTCATCTGTATTCATATTCCTCTTTGCAAAGATCAAGAATATTTATCTACACCAAGTTCATTTCGATAGGGTGTATTTGCCACTGAAAGTCAAATGCTATATACCGTTCCATTGGGAATTGGGAGATTGCAGAACCGCTTCGTGGTCGGTGGCTACGTGCGCAAGTGTGTGGTATTGCGAATATCCATAGGGTTGAAGATCCGTCGCATTGGCAACGGGGGAACAACCGGAGAGTTTGAGAGCATCTCACAAGTTATCCAACAAGTTCATCACCGACATCATCCGCTCACTAAGAAAATCGGGTCACTCCTTATCACCCTCCTCCTCTGCTCCACCCTCGTCGGTGCATTGCACCATGACCATCGGCGAGGCCCGTGGCCATTATATGGACATGGTGCGGGAGGAGCGGGAGGAGTAGTTCTGGGAGGTGCAGGCCGACGCCAACTAAAACCACAAACTCCTCCAGGAGCATCTGCAGGTGGAGGAGCAGGTCGCCACCGGTAGGACGGGCGCGCCGGATGGGACCTGGCGGAGCAGGAGGCGCTGCTTGAGTCCTATCGCTCCGCCTGCGAGATCCGCCTCGCACGCTGGCGGTACCGACAGCGGGTAGCGGAGGTGGCGGCCGCTGGCAGTGAGGAAGAGTAGCGCACGGTAGGTCGCCACCGCTCGTGTCACAGGAATGCCACCGCTCCTCCCCTCCTGTCGACGCCAAGCTTGGTGGGTTGAGCATCTTCGGCTGATTAGTCACTTGGCGGCAACGTCGAGGCGGACAACTTCAGTTCCCGGGGCTCTAGAGGTGGAGGGCACGGAGGCGGAGCTGAAGAGCCCCGAGGCAGAACTGGAGACGGTGAAGTTTCAGTTCTCGGGGCTGATGGCCGGAGACGGGGACCAGACGCCGGCGATCATTTAGATTAGGTATTAATTATACTCCGAAGCCCGCCTAGGACCCCTTTGATGTATTTGTAATGAAGTCTGCCATATTTATGTGAAATCCGGTATGTATATATGAAATCTGGTCGTGTTTATATGAATTCCGGACTTGTTTGAACGAATTTCGTCCAGTTGGTTCGAGTTGTTGTGAAAATGTATGCGGCTAAGGTTGGATGGTTGTCCCCCTGTCTGCGGACGGATGCGAGATGATTTTTGCGGGTTGCCGTTGGAGATGCCCTAATCCCATACACATAAGAGAGTGATCCTCCTAACATATTTATCTAAACATGCAAACATGCCACATCACCTTACTATTATGGATGAGATATAGCATCATCTCAGCATGTAACCATGCATGGGAAAAGACCCACCACCACATGCAACCATGTATGGAAAATATTTTTCATTCTGTTATTCTACTTATATTCAATAAACATTTTACTAATATGCATAATCAAATACAATAAGTCATATGTATATTTAATTTTGGTCCATATCTCACACAATCAAATCTAATTAAAATATTTTGCAACTAATTCTTTCAGCAACATGCGAGGTATCATCTAATAGTATCTTCAATTAGTTCCTCGCAAAAAAATAATCTTAAATTAGTTTACAGAGGGAGTACTAGTCACGCACCATATATTTTTTGTGAATTTATTTTTGTTAATTGGTGGTATGGGTGAAACAGACAAATCAGTTCAAACAAGAGTATTCAGAATAGTAAAAGTGTGTCGTTTACATGCCTTGGTTTTCCCTTACCTGTTTAGTAGCGCAAACTGGCCAGGGCCAGAACGCGTTATGTCTCCCCAATTGATTTGCCCAAAGAAAATTGAAGTGTATTCATGCAAAATAGAGACGACAAATTGAGCTCAAAGGAACTAGCATGAGGTTGCTGTGTGGGCCGACCACCAACCTAAATTGCTCCCACGATTTCTGCCATCGCAAAAAGGGAGAAGAGGGAGGATTTTGAGACATCGATCGGGGTCAAACCTAACGTGCATATCCTCCTCCCCTCCCCCGACCCACACGGAAAGAAGACACCAATGATGTAGAAACAATAATATGGACCATCTATCTTGCCATGTGCCTCCGTCTATCTGATAGGAGTTTTATCATTTTGATGATGGCCTACTTGTTGCTCTCATAACTGTCCTCCACCGAACTTTGACAAAACGAAACCCTGACAGCAAGATGCAAGCCCAACTTCCTAACCTTTGCTTCTCACATGGGATCGATGGCTACGTGGTTCTTCCCTCAAATCACGCCGTTCCGGTCCTTGCTTTACATCTAGTTAACCTTTCATGCATATTTGCCTCTGTTGTACGTACAAGTTAGGAACAAAATGGCACGAAAATTTTGATATCATGCTGGATGGGTACACTCCTGCAAGAGGGGCGTGTCCCTGGAGCACAACCGGTACATGGACACATGGTGGTAGCACGTAGTACAAAATGATGAGCCATACAGACGTAGACAGCAGCCCGTGAGAGGTGGCCATCGTAATGCGTGTAGTTAGGCACACATCACGGCGCTAATCACTCTCAAGTATATTAACTTCGTCTGAAGCTTGATCAAGGAACAATAGTACTAGTATTAAATAAGTGTACGTCGGGCAGTAGTTGTCTGCTTGAAATCTCATCGACGCAAAAAAGCAGGGGCATGGAAATGAAGTCTACAACTGTTACGTCGACAGTTTATCGGGGATGCACATTATGCATTAAAAAAAAAGAACTTTTTGTGGGGATTAAAAAAAGAACTTTAACATACGTAACCATTTAACAGAAATCATTTGCATTTTTCATGAAAAAAAATATGGCCACACAATGAATAGAGAGAGTATAGTGCATAACTCCTGGCAAGGAATGCAGAATGGCAATGCCCCGAAATCTAACATTTTGTCCCGAAGCTTTGGCAGCAAGTATGAACATTGCTGACGCCCATGTCACACGGTCCCAACTAATCAAAATGGCCGTTGTGCTTTTCATTCATTGTAGTTGATCGGTTGTTTAGGTACATCAACAATCTGAAACTTTTCTTTTCATGCAAAACGGCCAGAGACTATATATTAAATTCCATCGACCCGTACAAGGTCATTCTTACAGAAACTAAAAACCACACGCCGGTTCTTGGGTAAATAGACGCCATCTTCCTTTTGCACTCGGCGGCGGCGTGTCGTGAGGGAAGCTCAATGCCATCTCTGAAACTCTCAAACATCATTAGAACCATGGAAATGTTGTTGACGTGGTGGTCAAGAAGTTGCGGGTCAGAGTCAGAAAATGCCGCATCAACGATCTAATATAACATATTGTCGTTCTGAAGATAGAGGTAATGAAGAGTTGGACGATCATCCCAGATTCGGCCAGACAGACCTGAGGAAGAGAAAACCTCGCAAGCTCCGCGATGACACCAGATCCTGCTGTAGGGGAAAGTGTTATGCAACAAACAAAAAATACCCAACACAATCACACCTAGAAACATTGTGAAGATGGCGGGTAACGAACCAACTCACCAACTAGCAGACTAGCGGAAGCAGTGAAGAAATTGATGAAGTGTGACGATTCCTGCAGCTAGGTTCTACCTTCCAGCCGCGAGAATTTCTCCAAGACGATCCACCAATAAAGACTCAAAGTAGACGCCCCTCCAAGGTGTCCACCCATTACGAAGTAGTAATCCGGCAAAGCTCCAATGTCCAGAAAGAAGAGATCTAAGAAAACTAGAGAGAAAGAAAGCCTGGCGATGTTCGTGCATAATTAGGAGTCTAGTCTAATTAAATCAACTAGAACAGGGTTAGAGCCCATCATCCTTCTGGAACACACCACTTGTTCAGAGACCTTTGGAAAGCAGCCAGCAGAATAAGGCACAAGATTTTCTTTTGGTTGCTACTACATGACAAAATTAGCTCCAGAAGCCTGCTTAAAAGGAAAAAAAATTCTTGCTTCAGAGTTATGAATGTGCACTCTGCCAAGAACAAGTTGAGGAAACATCTCTACATCTCCTCTGAGGCTGTCAATTTGCTCTTTCTTGCTGGGATATTATTGCTCCAAACAGACACACAGGAGTTTCTGCTTTTGATGATATCATCTTTCTCAAACAATGTTTCCACCCCAGATTGCCATGGGCATTGTTACTATGGGATGTTGGAACATATGGATGCAAAGAAATGGGAAAATCTTCAATAATATCCCCCCAAGCCTAGATGCCTGGAAGCAGGGTCTATACCAAGATCTATCTCTAGTCAAGCACAGAACTGAAGAGAAGAACATTGCCTGTCTAGAGCAATGGATAAGTTCCCTACTCACATAGACCCCAACAGATAGTATTTTATCATGTTAGAAAAAATAGGAGTTGGGTAGTTGACATGTATCTTCTTTTTTCCTTTTCTTTGCTTGTACATACTTTTACTTATTTTTAATGGAAAATTACCGTAGAGCCATTGTTCTACGGTTTTGAGGTAAAAAAGGGTTAGAGCCCATCTAATTAGGTGTCTAAATTTTAGACCAATTAGACTGGGATTAGAGCGTAGCTATGTGGGAAAGACCCCCTTAGGATTTGGTGTGTCTCTAGGAGGTATCTCCTCACATATGTATAGGTGGAGAGGAGAGAGAGAGAGAGGGCTCACCAAGGAGGAGTCCTCCCCTGGTACGGCTGAACCAAGGAGGGAAAGACTCTCCTCCTTGTCGTATTCGCCCCCTCCATATATTTGGGAGCCCGACTTTGGGCCTATTTAGCCCACTAGGGTTGCCCTCTTGGGTCGGTCCAAGGGAGACTTCTCTCCAAAATAAAATTCTGAATTATTTGGAAGTTTTCAAAACCTTCTAAAACTTACCATATGCAGACCCGATTTTTTTGGACATGTTATACATTTTCAGAATTCCAGAAACCATTCCGGGACCAACGGGAACACTTCCGGATTCATCTGAAACACTTTTGGTGCTAATTCTTTTAGAATTTAATTCTTATCCTAATTACTAGTACTTGTTAAGGTGACCCTATAGGTTCGGAAATAAGCGGACATGGCCCAAAACACTTTTCCATCAATATTAACAGCGGGATTTGGACATCCTTGATAACTCCTGCATATTCATAAGGTTCTCGAGCAAACCTTTTGTTCCCGAATACCATTCCCTTTGCTTTCATGATAAGTTACGAAACCCAAGGTGAGATATTATCTGTATCCCCTGAAGGAAATATGCCCTAGAGGCAATAATAATGTTATTATTTATTTCCTTATTTCATGATAAATGTTTATTATTCATGCTAGAATTGTATTAACCGGAAACATACTTGTGTGAATACATAGACAAACTAAACATCACTAGTATGCCTCTACTTGACTAGCTCGTTGATCGAAGATGGTTATGTTTCCTAACCATAGACATGTGTTGTCATTTGATTAACGAGATCACATCATTAGGAGAATGATATGATTTACATGACCCATTCCATTAGCTTAGCACCGATCGTTTAGTATGTTGCTATTGCTTTCTTCATGACTTATACATGTTCCTATGACTATGAGATTATGCAACTCCCGTTTGCCGGAGGAACACTTTGTGTGCTACCAAACATCACAACATAACTGGGTGATTATAAAGGAGCTCTACAGGTGTCTCCAAAGGTACATGCTGGGTTGGCGTATTTCAAGATTAGGATTTGTCACTCCGTTTGTCGGAGAGGTATCTCTGGGCCCTCTCGGTAATGCACATCACATAAGCCTTGCAAGCATTGCAACTAATGAGTTAGTTGCGAGATGATGTATTACGAAACGAGTAAAGAGACTTGCCGGTAATGAGATTGAACTAGGTATTGAGATACCGACGATCGAATCTCGGGCAAGTAACATACCGATGACAAAGGGAACAACGTATGTTGTTATGCGGTCTGACCGATAAAGATCTTTGTAGAATATGTGGGAGCCAATATGAGCATCTATGTTCCGCTATTGGTTATTGACCGGAGACGTGTCTCGGTCATGTCTACATTATTCTCGAACCCGTAGGGTCCGCACGCTTAAGGTTTCGATGACAGTTATATAATGAGTTTATGAGTTTTGATGTACTGAAGGAGTTTGGAGTCCCGGATGAGATCGGGGACATGACGAGGAGTCTCGAAATGGTCGAGACATAAAGATCGATATATTGGACGACTATATTCGGACATCGGAAAGGTTCCGAGTGATTTGGATATTTTCGGATGTACCGGGGAGTTACGGGAATACGAGGAAGAAGCAATGGCCCTTAATGGGCCTTAGTGGAAAGGACCAGGAGGTGGCGCGTGCCCCTCCCAAGCCCAGTCCGAATTGGACAAGGGGTTTGGGGCGCGGCCCCTCTCTCCCTTCCTTCCCCTCTTCCCCCCCTTTCCCCCCTTCTCCTAGTTGGACTAGGAAAGGAGGAAACCTACTCCAACTAGGAGTAGGAATCCTACTCCCTGGCGCGCCCCTCCTAGGGCCGGCCTCCTCCCCCTTGCTCCTTTATATACGGGGGCAGGGGGCACCCCTAGACACACAAGTTGATCTTCATGATCGTTCTCTTAGCCGTGTGCGGTGCCCCCTTCCACCATAATCCTCGATAATATTGTAGCGGTGCTTAGGCGAAGCCCTGCGACGGTAGAACATCAAGGTCGTCACCACGCCGTCGTTCTGACGGAACTCTTCCCCGACACTTTGCTGGATCGGAGTCCGGGGATCGTCATCGAGCTGAACGTGTGCTAGAACTCGGAGGTGCCGTAGTTTCGGTGCTTGATCGGTCGGGCTGTGAAGACGTACGACTACATCAACCGCGTTGTCATAATGCTTCCGCTGTCGGTCTACAAGGGTACGTAGATCACACTCTCCCCTCTCGTTGCTATGCATCACCATGATCTTGCGTGTGCGTAGGAATTTTTTTGAAATTACTACGTTCCCCAACAGTGGCATCCGAGCCTAGGTTTTATGCGTTGATGTTATATGCACGAGTAGAACACAAGTGAGTTGTGGGCGATATAAGTCATACTGCTTACCAGCATGTCATACTTTGGTTCGGCAGTATTGTTGGATGAAGCGACCCGGACCGACATTACGCGTACGCTTACGCGAGACTGGTTCTACCGACGTGCTTTGCACACAGGTGGCTGGCGGGTGTCAGTTTCTCCAACTTTAGTTGAACCAAGTGTGGCTACGCCCGGTCCTTGCGAAGGTTAAAACATCATCAACTTGACAAACTATCGTTGTGGTTTTGATGCTTAGGTAAGAACGGTTCTTGCTCAGCCCGTAGCAGCCACGTAAAAACTTGCAACAACAAAGTAGAGGACGTCTAACTTGTTTTTGCAGGACATGTTGTGATGTGATATTGTCAAGACGTGATGAGATATAAGTTGTTGTATAAGATGATCATGTTTTGTTGAAGTTATCAGCAACTGGCAGAAGCCTTATGGTTGTCTCTTTATTGCATAAGATGCAAGCGCCCAATAATTGCTTTAATTTATCGCTATGCGATAGCAATAGTTGCAAGAGCAATTGTTGGCGAGGCGACCACGTGACGACACATTGATATAGATCAAGATGATGGAGAGCATGGTGTCATGCCGGTGACGATAGAGATCATGACATTACTTTGGAGATGGAAATCAAAGGCGCAAGATGATGGTGGCCATATCATGTCACATATTTTGATTGCATATGATGTTTATCTTTTATACATCTTATTTTTCTTAGTTTGACGGTAGCATTTTAAGATGATCTCTCACTAATTATCAAGAAATGTTCTCCCTAAGTATGCACCGTTGCGAAAGTTCTTCGTGCTGAGACACCACGTGATGATCGGGTGTGATAGGCTCTACGTTCAAATACAACGGGTGCAAAACAGTTGCACACGCGGAATACTCAGGTTAAACTTGACGAGCCTATCATATACAGATATGGCCTCGGAACACGGAGACCGAAAGGTCGAACGTGAATCATATAGTAGATATGATCAACATAGTGATGTTCACCATTGAAAACTACTCCATCTCACGTGATGATCGGACATGGTTTAGTTGATTTGGATCACGTGATCACTTAGATGACTAGAGAGATGTCTGTCTAAGTGGGAGTTCTTAAGCAATATGATTAATTGAACTTAAATTTATCATGAACTTAGTCCTGGTAGTATTTTGCAAATCATGTTGTGGATTAATAGCTCGCGTTGTTGCTTCCCTGTGTTTATTTTGATATGTTCCTAGAGAAAATTGTGTTAAAAGATGTTAGTTGCAATGATGCGGATTGGATCCGTGATCTGAGGTTTATCCTCATTGCTGCATAGAAGAATTATGTCCTTAATGCACCGCTAGGTGACAGACCTATTGCAGGAGCAGATGCAGATGTTATGAACGTTTGGCTAGCTAAATATGATGACTACTTGATAGTTTAGTGCACCATGCTTAACGGCTTAGAATCGGGACTTCAAAGATATTTTGAACGTGATGGACCATATAAGATGTTCCAGGAGTTGAAGTTAATATTTCAAGCAAATACCCGAGTTGAGAGATATGAAGTCTCCAACAAGTTCTATAGCTAAAAGATGGAGGAGAATCGCTCAACTAGTGAGCATGTGCTCAGATTGTCTGGTTACTACAATCGCTTGAATCAAGTGGGAGTTAATCTTCCAGATAAGATAGTGATTGACAGAATTCTCTAGTCACCATCACCAAGTTAGTAGAACTTCGTGATAAACTATAGATGCAAGGGATGATGAAAACGACTCCCGAGCTTTTCATGATGATGAAATCGATGAAGGTAGAAATCAAAAAGAGCATCAAGTGTTGATGGTTGACAAGATCACTAGTTTCAAGAAAAGGGCAAAGGGAAAAAGGGGAACTTCAAGAAAAACAACAAGCAAGTTGCTGCTCAAGTGAAGAAGCCCAAGTCTGGTCCTAAGCCTGAGACTAAGTGCTTCTACTGCAAAGGAACTGGTCACTGGAAGCGGAACTACCCCAAGTGATTGGCGGATAAGAAGGATGGAAAAGTGAACATAAGTATATTTGATATACATGTTATTGATGTGTACTTTACTAGTGTTTATAGCAACCCCTCAGTATTAGATACTAGTTCAGTTGCTAAGATTAGTAACTCGAAACGGGAGTTGCAGAATAAACATAGACTAGTTAAGGGTGAAGTGACGATGTGTGTTGGAAGTGGTTCCAAGATTGATATGATCATCATCGCACACTCCCTATAATTTCGGGATTAGTGTTGAACCTAAATAAGTGTTATTTGGTGTTTGCGTTGAGCATGAATATGATTTGATCATATTTATTATAATACGGTTATTCATTAAGTAAGAGAATAAATTGTTGTTCTGTTTACATGAATAAAACCTTATATGGTTACACACCCAATGAAAATGGTTCATTGGATTTCGATCGTAGTGATACACATATTCATAATATTGAAACCAAAAGATGCAAAGTTAATAATGATAGTGCAACTTATTTGTGGCACTGCCGTTTAGGTCATATTGATGTAAAGCGCATGAAGAAACTCCATGCTGATGGGATTTTGGAATCACTTGATTATGAATCACTTGGTGCTTGCGAACCATGCCTTATGGGCAAGATGACTAAAGACTCCGTTCTCCGGAACAATGGAGCGAGCAACAAATTTGTTGGAAACCATACATACTGATGTATGTGGTCCGATGAATATTAAAGCTCACAACAAGTATCATTATTTTCTGACTTTCACAAATGATTTAAGCAGATATGAGTATATCTAATTGATGAAACATAAGTCTGAAAAGTTCAAAGTATTTCAGAGTGAAGTGGAAAATCATCGTGACAAGAAAATAAAGTTTCTACGATCTGATCGCAGAGATGAATATTTGAGTTACGAGTTTGGTCTTCAATTAAAACAAAGTGGAATAGTTTCACAAACTCATGCCACCTGGAACACCACAGCATAATGGTGTGTCCGAACGTCATAACCGTACTTTATTGGATATAGTACAATCTATGATGTTTCTTACCGATTTACCAATATCGTTTTGGGATCATGCATTAGAGACAGCTGCATTCACGTTAAAAAGGGGCACCATCTAAGTCCGTTGAGACGACACAATCTGAACTGTGGTTTGGCAAGAAACCAAAGTTGTCATTTGTTAAAGTTTGGGATTGTGATGCTTATATGAAAAAGTTTCATCCTGATAAGCTCAAACCCAAATCGGAGAAATATGTCTTCATAGGATACCCAAAGGAGACTGTTGGGTACACCTTCTATCACAGATCCGAAGGCAAGACATTCATTGCTAAGAATGGATCCTTTCTAGAGAAGGAGTTTCTCTTGAAAGAAGTGAGTGGGAGGAAAGTAGAACTTGATAAGGTAATTGTACCTTCTCCCTTATTGAAAAGTAGTTCATCACAGAAATCTGTTCCTGTGACTACTACACCAATTAGTGAGGAAGCTAATGATAATGATCATGTAACTTCAGATCAAGTTACTACCGAATCTCGTAGGTTAACCAGAGTGAGATCCGCACCAGAGTGGTACGGTAATCTTGTTCTGGAGGTCATTCTACTTGACCATGACGAACCTACGAACTATGAGGAAGCGATGATGAGCCCAGATTCCGCAAAATGGCTTGAGGCCATGAAATCTGAGATAGGATCCATGTATGAGAACAAAGTATGGACTTTGGTTGACTTACCCGATGTTCGGCAAGCCATTGAGATTAAATGGATCTTCAAAAGGAAGACGGACACTGATAGTAGTGTTACTATCTACAGAGCTAGAATTGTCGCAAAAGGTTTTCGACAAGTTCAAGGTGTTGACTACGATGAGAGTTTCTCACTCGTATCTATGCTTAAGTCTGTCCGAATCATGTTAGCAATTGCCGCATTTTATTGAAATCTGGCAAATGGATAAAAAAACTGCATTCCTTAATGGATTTATTGTATATGATGCAACCAGAAGGTTTTGTCAATCCTAAAAGTGTTAACAAAATGTGCAAGCTCCAGCGATCCATCTATGGACTGGTGCAAGCATCTCAGAGTTGGAATATACGCTTTGATGAGTTGATCAAAGCATATAGTTTTATACAGACTTGCGGTGAAGCCTGTATTTACAAGAAAGTGAGTGGGAGCACTATAACATTTCTGATAAATATATGTGAATGACATATTGTTGATCGGAAATAATGAAGAATTATTCTGCAAAGCATAAATGAGTGTTTGAAAGGAGTTTTTTTTAAGAAAGACCTCGGTGAAGCTGCTTACATATTGAGCATCAAGATCTATAGAGATAGATCAAGACGCTTGATAAGTTTTTTCAATGAGTACATACCTTGACAAGATTTTGAAGTAGTTCAAAATGGAACAGTCAAAGAAAGAGTTCTTACCTGTGTTGCAAAGTGTGAAATTGAGTAAGACTCAAAGCCCGACCACAGCAGAAGATAGAAAAAGAATGAAAGTCATTCCCTATGCCTCAGCCATAGATTCTATAAAGTATGCCATGCCGTGTACCAGATCTGTTGTATACCCTACACTGTGTTAAGCGAGGGAATACAATAGTGATTTAGGAAGTAGATCACCGGACAGCGGTCAAAATTATCCTTAGTGAAATAAGGTTATGTTTCTTGATTATGGACATAACAAAAAGGTTCATCGTAAAGGGTTACGTCGATACAAATTTTTGACACCGATCTGGATGACTCTAAGTCTCAATCTAGATACATATTGAAAGTGGGAGCAATTAGCTAGAGTATCTCTGTGCAGAGCATTGTTGACATAGATATTTGCAAAATACTTACGGATCTGAATATAATAGATCCGTTGACTAAAATTGTCTCACAAGCAAAACATGATCACACCTTAGTACTCCGTGGGTGTTAATCACATAGCGATGTGAACTAGATTACTGACTCTAGTAAACCCTTTGGGTGTTGGTCACATATCGATGTGAACTATGGGTGTTAACCACATAAAGATGTGAACTATTGATGTTAGATCACATGGCGATGTGAACTAGATTATTGACTCTAGTGCAAGTGGGAGACTGAAGGAAATATGCCCTAGAGGCAATAATAAAGTTATTATTTATTTCCTTATTTCATGATAAATGTTTATTATTCATGCTAGAATTGTATTAACCGGAAACATAATACTTGTGTAAATACATAGACAAACTAAACGTCACTAGTATGCCTCTACTTGACTAGCTCGTTGATCGAAGATGGTTATGTTTCCTAACCATAGACATGTGTTGTCATTTGATTAACAGGATCACATCATTAGGAGAATGATGTGATTGACATGACCCATTCCATTAGCTTAGTACCCGATCGTTTAGTATGTTGCTATTGCTTTCTTCATGACTTATACATGTTCCTATGACTATGAGATTATGCAACTCCCGTTTGCCGGAGGAACACTTTGTGTGCTACCAAACGTCACAACGTAACTGGGTGATTATAAAGGAGCTCTACAGGTGTCTCCAAAGGTACATGTTGGGTTGGCGTATTTCGAGATTAGGATTTGTCACTCCGTTTGTCGGAGAGGTATCTCTGGGCCCTCTCGGTAATGCACATCACATAAGCCTTGCAAGCATTGCAACTAATGAGTTAGTTGCGAGATGATGTATTACGAAACGAGTAAAGAGACTTGCCGGTAACGAGATTGAACTAGGTATTGAGATACCGACGATCGAATCTCGGGCAAGTAACATACCGATGACAAAGGGAACAACGTATGTTGTTATTCGGTCTGACCGATAAAGATCTTCCTAGAATATGTGGGAGCCAATATGAGCATCTAGGTTCCGCTATTGGTTATTGACCGGAGACGTGTCTCGGTCATGTCTACATTGTTCTCGAACCCGTAGGGTCCGCACGCTTAAGGTTTCGATGACAGTTATATTATGAGTTTATGAGTTTTGATGTACCAAAGGAGTTCGGAGTCCCGGATGAGATCGGGAACATGACGAGGAGTCTTGAAATGGTCGAGACGTAAAGATCGATGTATTGGACGACTATATTCGGACATCGGAAAGGTTCCGAGTGATTCGGGTATTTTCGGAGGTACCGAGGAGTTACGGGAATACGAGGAAGAAGCAATGGGCCTTAATGGGCCTTAGTGGAAAGGACCAGGAGGTGGCACGCGCCCCTCCCAAGCCCAGTCCGAATTGGACAAGGGGTTTGGGGCGCGGCCCCTCTCTCCCTTCCTTCCCCTCTTCCCCCCTTTCACCCCTTTTCCTAGTTGGACTAGGAAAGGAGGAAACCTACTCCAACTAGGAGTAGGAATCCTACTCCCTGGCGCGCCCCTCCTAGGGCCGGCCTCCTCCCCCTTGCTCCTTTATATACGGGGACAGGGGGCACCCCTAGACACACAAGTTGATCTTCGTGATCGTTCTCTTAGCCGTGTGCGGTGCCCCCTTTCATCATCATCCTCGATAATATTGTAGCGGTGCTTAGGCGAAACCCTGCGACGGTAGAACATCAAGATTGTCACCACGCCGTCGTGCTGACGGAACTCTTCCCCGACACTTTGCTGGATGGGAGTCCGGGGATCGTCATCGAGCTGAACGTGTGCTAGAACTCGGAGGTGCCGTAGTTTCGGTGCTTGATCGGTCGGGCCGTGAAGACGTACGACTACATCAACCGTGTTGTCATAACGCTTCCGCTGTCGGTCTACAAGGGTACATAGATCACACTCTCCCCTCTCGTTGCTATGCATCACCATGATCTTGCGTGTGCGTAGGAATTTTTTTGAAATTACTACGTTCCCCAACATCCCCGTGATCAACACTTTGATCACTATGTTCGTTATCCTCGTTACTACTTTTGTTCTCTTTATTCGTATCCATATTCTGGTATCATGTGATCTTAATCACATGTGTCTGGACATGCTATAATGATAAGCAATACCGAGTGGTCTCAAAGAGTATCTCTCTATTGTTTGAGGAGCAAATCCCAGTCTTGAACTATCGATGCTGAGACATACATTTCTACCTGTAAGTTATTTTTATTCATATATCCTGTTATAGAGTGACATTCAGTAACCCCAAAGTAACCATCCGGTATGTTAGTATACAATATTCTCATGGTCTAAGTAAGTAAGTAAACGTTAACACTTTATATGAAAATATCGACAACACAATAACGATGTGATCTTGAAGTAATTCATAAATTGGATATATCCAACTCCATTGTCCTGATAACAATGTGTGCTCATTATTAATAGCCTCCTAGCAATGCTCATGATCAGGAAAAACGGTGCTTTTTTTACTGACAGATGGATGGATGGCATATCAATGACGGACCTTGCTCGTTGGTTGTGAACAAAGTGAAGACACGACACAAAAATAGAAGAACAGTGAAAGAGGCTTTGGCCTGTCTATCTCGGATATTGCATGTTGGACCAAGTCTATCGCCCGCTGGGCTTATACAATTAGATAGAATATGGCAAAGGGTAAGCGCTATCATGCTAAATGACACTATCCCGGATTCCTTCAGATGGAGAGGGCGGCTTGAGGAGATTACTCAACCAAGTCCCCTATTGGTTGTTGTGCCAAAGGAAACCTATGTTAATAGGGGTGAAGTGAATTTGGAGCTATTGAGCACCGCTTAAGGGCAATATCTTTTCATGGCTTTCCCTACAACATAGGCTATTGACGTCCGATCGACGTGCCAGACATAATCTGCAGGATGACACTTTGCCCTACTTCCCTTATGACGAAGAGGAGGACACAGTTGATCACATTATTGTTCATTGCGTTGTGGCGAGAGAAACTTGGTATAGATGGTTCATCAGGCTCCAAATTCATGTTGTTGAGCCCTCTAGCCCTGATAAATTCCAAGAGTGGTGGCTGAGATCCAGGACGATATTCCAATTATGAATTAGGAGAGATATCGACTCTATCAAAATCCCGAATGCCTAGACTCTGGAATCAGAGGAACGCTAGGGTTTTCCACAACCGGGACCGACAACTTTCGGGCATGACACCAGTGGATAATATCTTTGATGAACTCAACAATTGAAGGGAGGCTAGTGCAGCGTGTTCAGATAGCTTCACGAGAGTGTAGCCTCTATTTACTGGTGAGGTGTCATTTGACCGGCTGTATTGGGTACAATACATGAAGGTCTTCTGGTAAAAATGTTTCTCTACCTTCTATAAAAATATGCTGGCATCATGCCATTGATGTACTCCCGAAAAAAATGACCAGGAAAACAAGATCATCATAAATATATGAGCTAGTCTTAGAGGCATGACTAGGGATCATATTGGTATTTATGCTTTCACACATGCAATTGAGTTTTCCTCCCAATTTCATATTCAAGAATCAATGCAATTATACACAAAAATATAAACTAAATTATGAACTTGAAAAATATAATAATAAATATATTATTGTCTGCAGGGCATATTTCCAACAGCTAGACAAACCTGAGGAAGATATTATCTCACAAGCTCGGTGGCGCGCCTAAACTGGTCAAATGTCACCGTCAAGTGAAGGAGCCAAATGAGTAAGATATGAAGTACTGTCGTGGTGGACACCCTTCCCAGATCTCCCAGATGCCACAGGTGAATAGAAAGTAAGGTCCACATGAATTCTCATCTAAATTGCCCCATATGTCTACCGAGGAGAAGTTTGTTTGGTTTCAAACCCCGATTCAAACCGAAGGAGTACACCATGCTAATGTGCCTTGGGTGATCCGCATCTACGGGGCATGCGCTAATGAGCACACTGAACTGCCCATGTGGCCGAGAGTCCTCACATCCAAGCACAACGACACAATTATCACCCCTTCGGCCGCCGGAGCAGAATGCAGAGGAGAGTGGGACTCGTGGCGTTGTTGGTGGAGAGTGGTGGCAGCTAGCTTTTTCTCGAGAGTGAGGGGTTCAAAAAAGGACCACGTGTTGTTTTAGCGTTTAACTATCAATCCAAATTATGTTCAAAAGTAAATAAATATATAAGGCAAAGCTGAATTAAAACATTGTTTTCCTCAAAACGGGGGCAATAGATTTGTCTCATTGATTTTTTTAAAAATTACCTGATTAATTTAACAAAAAACCGAGGAAACTACTACAACATGATCTTATGCGGACTACCCAGCCCCGATACTTGCATCCCAACATCGTAAGGTGTACCAATCGAAAACACACCGACAAAGACAGCGGACACGATGATTCTAAAGGAAGACAACCCTCCATCAAGCAACTGCAGACGCCTTCACTGTTGCTCCACTCTTATTGCTTCTGCTCCCGAATGACTTCTCCTTCAGGGAAGTCAGAACAATGTCTAGTCGTGGAACTAAAATGTTTGATTTCTGAGTACCGGCCATGCTTCTTAGCCCACTACAACTAAAGATATTATTTTCTTTTCTTTCTACAAGTTTTTATTAGCTTATGGGGAAGAGAAAATAGATACGCACCCCCTCTAAAAAAAAAATACTCCGTACAAAACATGGCAGTACCATCTGATTGACCATGTTTATTGTTGAAAACGGAACGGAAGGGTTAGACGTGAGGAGCACAAATATCACGAACCGAATAAAATGTTAGCGTTAACATTTCTCCAAAAAAAAGTGTTAACAGGGGCATGTGCATGCACGCACGCGTGGTGGTCAAACGAGTGCATGGATGAAAATGCCGATTTTTGTCGGGTCAATCGAGAACGATTCCGGTCCCCTGCCTCCACGAAGAGAAGCGATTTCCCTGGCAGAAAACGAAGGGCAGCGATTTTAGGTCTCCTTTGATTTGGTTTGTAGGAATTTTATAGAATTTACAGGATAGAATTTGTAAAAGAAAATTTCCTTCGAAGATCTTTGGTTTGTAGGAATTGATTCCTATTCCTATGTACTCTCTCCGTCCCATAATATAAGAACGTTTTTAACACTATAATAGTGTTAAAAACGCTCTTATATTATGGGATAGAGGGAGTAGTATATGAATCAATCTTTCACATTTTGGAGGAAAAAAATATTAGCTAAGATTTAATGAAAAAATTTCTATTCTATGCATCAAATGACATCTCCTTCTCTATATAAATTGAGATGCATGTCATTGCACTTTCTATGATTTTTCTATTCCTATTATATTTCTATCCCATGAACCAAAAAAGGCCTTATTTCCCAAGAGAAAAAGACGAAATGCGTTTCTTCCGTCAAAAAAGTCCGAAATTCACGATCGCTTCTTGGGGTCGAGGATAGATACGATCATATGACACATTTGCCGAGACATGTGGGCGGAGAAGCGCGCAAGATAGTCGTGGCCGCAACAACAGCTTACGGTGCAAGCCACTGTTCCCTCACCGCTGGTTGGCGTTGCCTTCGCATCAATCCGTAAACTTTTGCAAGTGCGCGGAGAAAGCAAAGCCTCGGCTTGCGCCAAATAACAACACGGTCAGGTTAGGTTAGGGTTAGGGTTAGGCTCACCATGTGCATGTGCACGATTCCCCAAATTTAGCCACCGCCGAACCCCAGCGGCGGACGCAATAATCAGACAGCAGAGTTTCGTTCCGCATAATAACTAAACTAAACTAAACCAGTCCTACTTAAACTAAGCAGAGCTCATCAGCACCGTGTCTGTCAGTTCAGCTCAGCTCACCGGCTGCGCTTCTGTCCTGCTGAATCGAACCTAGCTGTTATTATTCCTTCCCAAGGTGGCAGCCACCCCTCGCCCTCCTCCTCTTAACTCCCGTCTCTCTCCTCTCTCTCTCTAGCCTAGCGTTTTCTCGCTCCGAGTAAAGCTGAAAACTCCTCAAGTCCAAGAAAAAAGCCACCTTTATCTCCTCCCTTCCCCTGCCGGCTCCCTCCGGTCCGGTCCAGACGGTGGTGGTGGGCTCTGCCTCTTCTCGAGGCGCTTTCTCCGGCGCATTTGCTGCTCCGCCTCGGGGGCGCTTGGAGCGGTTGGCGGCGGAGGGGCGTCGATCTCGGGCCGGATCTCGCCGAATGCCCGCCGCGGGGCGCTCCGGTGGGCCGGGACAGGTGCGTGCGTTCACCGGATCCGGCTTCTTCTTTCTTGTGTTCTTCACGAGCGTACTGTTCTTGCCGGCCTTCTTCATTTCTGTTGCCGTTTCTCTTCTTTTCTTCCTTCTTTCTTTCCCCTCCGGATTAATAGCGGGACGGTTTTATTTATCATTTTCTACTACTAGTAATCTACTATCAGGAAACAAAAATCAATAGCAGTACTGCTCTTCGTGCTCTGATTTGAAGTTGGCTACGGAAATGCCTTCAACCTCACAAATAGAATGAGATGGAATGCAAAGATGTGAGTAATCTCGTCGTCGTAGTAGGTAAAAAGGGAGAGATATTATGGAACAGAAACTCTGGATATTCACATATTCCTCATTATTTTATACCAGCATATGTAAACTGATAAACAATACTGCGTAGAATAAATTCGGCGCTCGTTGCCAAACCTCAACCAGCAACGGTGGTCTGGTCCATACCTCCTCCCAACTCTCACGCCGTCATCTTCTCCCAAATCGGCGCCGCCCACCACTTACCCCCTCTCTTGGCTGGCGCCGCCCACCACGCCTGAGGTACCAATCCAGCTCTGAGCTCTCCTCCCCTTTCTGCTGCATTGGGCTGGAGGGGAGATCGGCGATCCCATTCCCACCAGGACTGATTTCTTCTTGGTAAAGAATCCCCAGCTTGCTTGGGTAGTTCTAGTTGGTCTTGACCTTTCCATTGCTGTGGGCCAACAAATCCAGTTCTTCATCCTGAGAAGTGTGAAGAACGCCTCCATAGTTAGGATTCTGTTTGCTTTACTATTTTTTATTGCTTCGTCCTGATCTCAGTGGGGATCCTGTGGTGTGATCCCGTGGGCTAGGGAATTTTGAATTTTTGCAAGTACTAAATATAAGAGCGTTTAGATCACTTACAGAGGGAGTACTTACTTTGCACTTTGACAATTTGCCACTATCTTAGAACTAGTTTGGTTGGGGATGCGAGTCAGTGCAGTTCTGTATATCTGATATTCTTGCCTTACTATCCGCTATACATGCCAGTCTTGCTTTACTAATTCCTGCATATTTCTACATCCAGCTTTTATCCTCTTATTAGAGGAGTAATATATAGCTTGAAATTGTACATGTCATCTCAAACATTTTGCACATTTTTTCGTCACTCAGGTCAACATTATGATGGGAAGGAGGAAGTTGCAAGTGGTGACCTTGGCGATCTTGTGTTTCTGGTCATCTGCTGGGATCTGCAAAGCACAATCAGTGGATTTCAAGCCTGCCGACAGCTACCTGGTTGACTGTGGGTCTGCCAAGGGCACGACGGTTCTCGGGAGGGACTTCGCTGCCGATGGGGCAGCTCCGGTGACCGTGGCCACCTCCCAAGACATCCTTGCCGGCACCTCGGCCAACGGGGTGTCCTCGTTTGACAACCCGGTGCTTTACCAGACTGCCCGCATCTTCACGAGCCCGTCATCCTATACTTTTCCTATCCAGAAGCAGGGGCGGCATTTTGTTCGCCTCTACTTCTACCCCTTCATCTACCAGAGTTATGATCTCTCCACCGCCAAGTTCACCGTGTCGACCCAAGATGTGCTCCTGCTCAGTGATTTCCAGCAGCCGGACAAGACGGCGCCACTGTTCAAGGAATACTCTTTGAACATCACACGTGACCAGCTTGTCATTTCCTTCAAGCCGTCAAACGGAATTGCATTCATCAATGCAATTGAAGTGATTTCTGTTCCAGATGATCTCATAGCCGATGTAGCCAATATGGTCAACCCTGTGCAGCAATACAGCGGTTTGACTACACAGTCACTGGAGACAGTGTATCGTGTCAACATGGGTGGTCCGAAGGTCTTCCCGAACAATGATACCCTCTCGAGGACTTGGCAGAAGGATCAGAAGTACATACTGAACCCCAGTGTGACTAAAACTGCTCAATATGGCAAGGCTATCAACTACAGGAAAGGTGGAGCAACTCCACTGACGGCCCCTGATATTGTGTACAGTACAGCTACAGAATTGGCGGCTTCAAACACATCCAACGCACTTTTCAACATGACATGGCAGTTTGATGTGGATGCAGGCTTCAGCTATCTGATAAGATTTCACTTCTGTGATATAGTCAGCAAGGCACTGAACCAGCTCTACTTCAATGCATATGTGGGAGGATTCTTTGCACAGCATGATCTTGATCTCTCAGAGCAATCGGTGAATCAATTGGCTACAGCTATCTATGTTGATGTGGTTCTTTCTTCAAATGATGCGTCGAGCAAGCTCAGCATCAGTATTGGTCCATCCACCTTGAACAATGCATTGCCTGATGGGATTCTGAATGGCCTTGAGATTATGAAGATGGGCAGTGGCTCTGGTTCTGCTTTCACTGTTGGGAATAACGGTTCAAACAAAAAGTTGCCCATAATTATTGGCTCAGTCCTTGGGGTTGTTGGGCTTCTGATAATTGTCCTTGTTGTGGTACTGCTTTGCCGGAGGAAGAAGACCGACGACAAGCAGCACTCCAAGACCTGGATGCCTTTCTCTATCAATGGGCTCACGTCTCTCAGTACAGGAAGTAGAACTTCTTATGGTACTACACTAACATCAGGTCTGAATGGAAGCTATGGATATCGCTTCGCCTTCAATGTGCTCCAAGAAGCAACAAACAATTTTGATGAGAGCTGGGTGATTGGAGTTGGAGGTTTTGGGAAAGTCTACAAGGGAGCTTTGAGGGATGACACAAAGGTTGCCGTGAAGCGAGGAAACCCCAAGTCCCAGCAAGGTCTGAATGAGTTCCGGACAGAGATCGAACTCCTTTCGCGTCTGCGTCATCGCCACCTGGTGTCTCTTATTGGGTACTGTGATGAAAGGAATGAGATGATCTTGGTCTATGAGTACATGGAGAACGGAACCGTCAAAAGCCACCTGTATGGTTCAGACAACCCCTCACTCAACTGGAAGCAGCGGCTGGAGATCTGCATTGGAGCAGCAAGGGGGCTACACTATCTTCATACCGGTTCTGCAAAGGCCATTATCCACCGTGATGTCAAGTCTGCAAACATCTTGCTTGATGAGAATCTCCTCGCGAAAGTCGCCGACTTTGGGCTATCAAAGACTGGGCCTGAGCTGGATCAGACTCACGTCAGCACTGCAGTGAAGGGCAGCTTTGGGTACCTCGACCCTGAATACTTCCGAAGGCAGCAGCTGACCGAGAAGTCAGACGTCTACTCCTTCGGTGTTGTCATGCTGGAGGTGCTCTGTGCGAGGCCGGTGATCGACCCTTCACTCCCGAGGGAAATGGTGAACTTGGCAGAGTGGGGAATGAAGTGGCAGAAGAGAGGGGAGCTGCACCAGATCGTCGACCAGAAGCTTTCCGGCGCGATCAGGCCGGACTCTCTGAGGAAGTTCGGTGAGACGGTGGAGAAGTGCCTGGCAGACTACGGCGTGGAGCGGCCGTCGATGGGGGACGTCCTCTGGAACTTGGAGTATGTCCTGCAGCTCCAGGACGTGGATTCTTCGACCGTGTCGGACGTGAACAGCATGAACCGGATCGTCGACCTGTCATCGCAGGTTCAGCACGTCAGTGCCATGGAGAGCATCAGCGTGACGATGGCGGAGGACGGAGCTTTGCACGAGCCTGACCACGACCTCTCCGACGTGTCGATGAGCCGGGTTTTCTCTCAGCTGATCAAAGCCGAGGGGAGGTGAAAAGGCGCCAGATGACCTGTAGGGTACCGGTAGAGGTGTGAGCAAGCCTTGGATTTTTCTTTTCCTGTTGAAGTTTACCTGAGGTGTGTCACGTGTAATTGGTTGTTTCATCCCTTGTAATTGCACTGAACTACGGTTTGGATTTCTGATGGCCGTACCTTACCCACTCGGCCACTTCTGTGGGCACACGATTGAGCAGATATAGGTATCTTCATTCATGTATGGAATCTATTCGGCTCTAGCCATATTTATGTACTGATGATGATGATCCGGCTAAACGCTGGATTCTGGAACTGGTGCACTCTCCTCTCTTGTGGTAGTAACAAAAGTATCATGCTGAGTGGCAATGTGTGCAATCTTCCGCTGTTCAGCGATAAATTCTCAAGATATGAAGCTAGGAGGCCGGGTCGTTCGAAACAAATCCAGAGGATTCAGCGGATGCTCAGCGCTGTTAGAAGTATAATTATGTTTGGGTCCGACTATGTTACTACATCGTACCTCACATCTACTCCCTCCCATTCCAAGTTAATACAAAGTTGAGCCATCTATTTTAGAGGTAGTAAGAGCATCTCTAGCAGACCCCATATAAATAGTCAAACTCGCAAAATAACCGTTTTTTGCGGTTTCAGTCGAAAAAACGAGCCCGAACAGACCCAGCAAAATCGTTCGACCCATAATTTTTTTTAAGAAGTCTAGTAAACGCGAATGCGAAACCCTCATATACATAGTTTTAAAGACAACTTTGACAAGACCCTGCATATCGGTCAACATTGCCGGTTGTTAGACTATGTATAGCTTCTGTACCTATGTACGTATATTGTACATATTGTAACACAACCATTATATATAATGAGATAAGCCACCCCTAGAGGGTCGTGCTGGTTCCCCAAAACTTATTGTCTTACATGGTATCACGCTAGGTTACGATCGCTTCCGCTTCTAAACCCTAATACCCGCACCGCCGCCGCAGCCGCCGCCGCCTTCACCGCCGCCGCCGCGCCACCGATCGCGCCGCCGCCATGTCGAGCGCCGCCACCACCGGTTCCACTGCTGCGGGCTTCCTTCCGGCCTCTCTTGCGGCTCTGCTCAACCTCCCGCTCGATGCCGTCTCTGTTCCGGCTCCGATCGGGACAAGGAGCATCGGCTCCGTCTTCTCCACGCCGCCGGCGCCCTCGCTTGGGCGTGACCTCGTGGTCCACACCGCGGCGCCGCCGTCCGCTGCGGACTCCGCAGGCGTCGTCCTGCCGCTCCTGCCGCAAGCGGATCACACTGCCCCGCTGGCGGGGTTGGCGGCGTCCGCCCCGGCCGCGGGCCTTGCGGCGTCCGCACCGGCCGCGAGCTTTGCGGCGCCCGCCCTGGCTGCGGTCCCGCCTCCTCCCGCATCGGCTTCGGTGCCTCCGGCTGCCTCCATGGTGTTTGCACCCCAGGCAGCCTCCTCGATGGGATCGTCTTCGCCGCCGTCGTTTCACTTCGGTCATCTCATCACCATCAAGCTCTCCGCCGACAACTACGTCTTCTGGCGTGCGCAGGTTCTCCCGCTCTTGGGGAGTCACTACCTGCTAGGCTACGTCGACGGATCGCTTCCCTGCCCACCCGCGCTGGTAGACAGCGTGCACGGTCCGGTCTACAATCCGGCCCATCGCGTCTGGACGGGGCAGGACCAGGCGAACCTCTCCTCCATCCAGGGGTCGCTCTCGCCGGCAGTTGCCGGCCTTGTTGTCTTCGCGAAGACGTCTCATGAGGCCTGGACCATCCTTGAGCGCACCTTTGCAGCGCAGTCCCAGGCTCGTGTCTCTGCACTTCGTCGTCAGCTTGGAGAGTGTCAGAAGCTTGACTCCACTGCCACTGAGTTCTACAACAAGGTCAAGGGCCTCGCCGACACATTGGCCTCCATTGGACAGCCCCTCACCGACTCCGAGTTCAACTCGTTTATTGTCAATGGTCTTGATGAGGAGTATGATGCCTTAGTCGAGATCATCAACGAGCGGGGCAACTCGACACCCATGCTGGCACACGAGGTTTTCTCTCGGCTCCTTCTCACTGAGCAACGGGTCGAGACTCGCCGCACCAGGGGCACTGGCTCCCTCTCGGCCAACGCCGCCACCAAGGGTGGACGCTCTTCTTCATCACCCCGGTCTCCCTTGGGGCTGCCACCGTCGCCCGCCTCGGCCCCCCCCCACCTACTGCGACCTTACCGGGGGCTGGCGGTCCACGTGTGTGTCAGCTTTGTGGCCGCGATGGGCACTGGGCCTCCAAGTGTCATAAGCGCTTCCAGCGAAGCTTCCTTGGTCTTGGCAATGACGGCAAAGATACACGCAACAATGCCCGTCAGGTCGCCATGGTTGATCGTCCCGCGCCGCAGAAGCAACAGGGACACACTCAGTCCTACTCCATCGATCCACACTGGTACATGGACTCTGGGGCGACAGAGCATCTAACCAGCGAGATGGGGAAGCTTCACACTCGTGAACCCTATCATGGCTCCGACAAGATCCACACCGCCAATGGAGCAGGTATGCACATCTCTCATATTGGTCAAGCATCTCTTCTCACTAGACATGCCAATAGGAGTCTTCAGCTTTGCAATGTTCTTCGAGTTCCATCTGTGACCCGTAATCTTCTTTCAGTTCCTAAACTCACACGTGATAATAATGTGCTTTGTGAATTTCACCCTTTTGATCTTTTTATTAAGGATCGGGGCACGAGGGACATTCTTCTTAGTGGGCGGTTGTGCCAGGGCCTCTACCGTCTGGAGCATCCTGGTGTCGCTCGTGTTTTCAGTGGAGTTCGGGTCTCTCCGTCACAGTGGCATGCTCGTCTTGGTCACCCGGCCACACCTATTGTCCGTCATATTTTGCGTCGTCATGAGCTTCCTAGTTTGTCTAGTAATAAAGATGTAGCAGTGTGTGATGCTTGTCAGCAGGGGAAGAGTCATCAACTTCCTTTTTCGGAGTCCAGTCGTGAGGTGAAACATCCTTTAGAACTTGTGTTTTCAGATGTATGGGGTCCTGCTCAGACTTCTGTCAGTGGTCATAATTACTATATCAGTTTCGTTGATGCTTATAGTCGCTTTACCTGGCTTTACCTTATTAAACACAAATCTGATGTGTTTGATATTTTTGTTCAGTTTCAAAAACATGTTGAACGTCTTCTCAAGCACAAAATTGTTCATGTCCAGTCAGACTGGGGGGCGAGTATCGCAACCTCAACTCTTTCTTTCAGTCGCTTGGGATAGCTCATCGTTTAGCATGTCCACATACTCATCAGCAGAATGGTTCAGTCGAGCGTAAGCATCGTCATATTGTTGAAGCTGGTCTTACTCTTTTGGCCCATGCATCTGTTCCGTTTCGGTTTTGGAGTGATGCTTTCACCACTGCATGCTTTCTCATCAACCGTACTCCTACTCGTGTTTTAAACATGAAGACTCCCATTGAGGTTCTCCTTAATGAACAACCTGATTATACCTTTCTCAAGGTATTTGGGTGTGCTTGCTGGCCGCATCTTCGTCCATATAACAAGCGCAAGCTTGAGTTTCGTTCTAAGAAGTGTGTTTTTCTTGGCTATAGCTCTCTTCATAAAGGTTACAAATGTCTTCATGTTCCCACTAATCGTGTCTATATATCTCGGGACGTCGTGTTTGATGAGCATGTTTTTCCCTTTGCCAACCTTCCTGTGTCCACTGTCGAACCACCATCCCTGCATTCATCCTCTGTTGCTTCTGACCAATTTGATGATGTTGCATACTCTCCTTTGCTGTTACCTAACCATGGTGCAGGAACCGGACGTGGAGCTCGTTTGGAGCTGTTGGAGGATTCACCATCATCATCGTCGTCTTCTGGTGGGCACATCGATCGCCCTATGTTGCATGGCATCGATTCACGTGCCCATGCATGGTCACCCGACGAGCCCGTCGCGCCGAGCATCTCCACTGCTCGGTGCGTTTCGCCAGCGGCCGCCGAGTCGCCCGTGGCTCGGCCCGTCACGCCGTCTTCGCCTGCGGCTCGGCCCGTCACGCCGTCTTCGCCCGCGGCTCGGGTCCTCACGTCGCCTTCATCAGCGGATCGGCCCGCGACACCGGCCGCGCCACGGCCCACTATGCCGAGCTCGCCATCGGCCCGGTCTGTGATGCCGGAGTCGCCAGCTGCTTCGTCTGCTCTGACGGTTTCGCCGGTGGGTCGGCCTTCTTCGCCAACTGAGTCCGAGGCTACCGTGACTGGCTCCTCGTCACCGGCTGACTCGTCAACGTCGCCGTCCTCCAGCCCGTTGCAGGCTGCTCCGTCGACCTCGGTGGTTCCTGTGTCCCGACCACATACACGCAGTCGCAGTGGCATTTTCAAACCTAAGGAACGTAAGGATAGTACAGTTGCTTGGTTGGCTGCTTGTTTGGCTGCTTCTGTTGCGGATCCATCTTCTGAGCCTCGCTCATATCAGGCTGCCCTGCGCATTCCACATTGGCGAGAGGCTATGGAGCAGGAGTTTCATGCTCTTCTTCGTAACAAGACATGGACTCTCGTTCCTCCACCACCACGGGTAAATGTTATCGACTCAAAATGGGTATTCAAAGTGAAGAAGCATTCGGATGGATCTATTGAGCGTTACAAAGCGCGACTTGTTGCTCGCGGTTTTCGGCAGCGTTATGGTCTTGACTATGAGGACACCTTCAGTCCTGTCGTCAAGCCTACCACTATTCGGCTTCTTCTCTCCATTGTTGTTTCTCGTGGTTGGTCACTTCGTCAACTTGATGTGCAGAATGCTTTTCTACATGGATTTTTGGAGGAAGAGGTTTATATGAAACAGCCGCCTGGTTTCTCTGATCCTGATCGTCTTGACTATATCTGTCGTCTTTCCAAAGCACTATATGGTTTGAAGCAAGCTCCTCGTGCCTGGCATGCCCGCCTTGCCTCTGCCCTTCGTGCTCATGGGTTTGTGCTGTCTACTGCTGACACTTCATTATTTCTTCTACAGAAGCCAGAAGTCACTATGTATCTTTTGGTATATGTCGATGATATTATCCTTGTCAGCTCTTCTCAGTATGCTGCTGATGCTCTTGTCTGCTCTCTTGGTGCTGATTTTGCGGTCAAAGATCTTGGGAAGCTTCACTACTTTCTTGGAGTTGAGGTCACTTCTCGTGCTACTGGTCTTGTCCTTACGCAGAAGAAGTACTCCTTGGAGTTGTTACAAAGAGCTGGCATGCTGAAGTGCAAACCGACCACCACACCCATGTCGTCTACCGACAAGATAACAGCTGTTGATGGTGAGCTTTTGTCTCCTGCGGATGCCACAGAGTACAGGAGCATTGTTGGTGGACTTCAGTACTTGACGATCACGAGACCAGATATCTCTTATGCTGTTAACAGGGTTTGTCAGTATCTTCAGGCTCCCAGAGATACTCATTGGGCTGCTGTTAAACGCATTCTTCGTTATGTTCAGTTCACCCTGACATTTGGTATGCATATTCGGCCGACTTCCTCTCGGGTCCTTTCGGCCTTCTCTGATGCAGATTGGGCTGGTAGCCCAGATGACAGGCGATCCACGGGGGGTTATGCAGTATTCTTTGGCTCTAATTTGATCGCCTGGAGTGCTCGGAAACAGGCTACTGTGTCACGTAGCAGTACTGAAGCTGAGTACAAGGCTGTGGCTAATGCTACTGCAGAGATTATTTGGGTGCAGTCTTTGCTTCAGGAGTTGGGTTTGTCTCAACCACAGCCTCCTATTCTTTGGTGTGATAACATCGGTGCTACATACCTTTCTGCAAATCCAGTATTTCATGCCCGAATGAAACACATTGAAGTTGACTATCACTTTGTACGGGAATGTGTATCACAGAAGCAACTCCAGATCAAGTTTATCTCATCTAAGGATCAACTTGCAGACATCTTCACTAAGCCTTTACCGCTGCCACAGTTTGAGGCTTGTAGGCGCAATCTTACCCTTCTCAGTTCTTTAGAAAGTGGCTAAGATTGAGGGAGGGTGTTAGACTATGTATAGCTTCTGTACCTATGTACGTATATTGTACATATTGTAACACAACCATTATATATAATGAGATAAGCCACCCCTAGAGGGTCGTGCTGGTTCCCCAAAACTTATTGTCTTACACCGGTTGAGGAATTTTTGCTCCTGCCAATGCCATGAAGCTCGTCCGCCCGCCGCGCCCGGCCGCCTGCCCGCTGCGCTCGTCTGCCCCGGCCACCGCACTTGCCCGCCGTCATCCGATAGCCGGCCGGCCTTCCGTCCCGGCCGTCGCGTTCTCCCGTGGCTCTCCAACGGAGCTAGCTAGCTAGCTCAATCCATTCGAACGAAGCTAGCTAGCTAGCAGCTCAATCCATTCGAACGGAGCGAGCTAGCTAGCTCGATGCGCCGATCGTTGGATCCGGCCGCCGTTCGTGCCGTCCCGGCAGCCCTGGCCTTCGCGCGCGCCGCGCTCGCCCTGGCCGTCCTGGCCTCCGCCCGCGCCGCGCTCGCCTCGCGTTTTTCCTTGTTCACCTGTTCGCTGGATTAACGCGAGGAAAAGGACAATAAAAAAAAAGAGTTAGCTCTGAGTCTGTTTGGTATATTTAGAGATTTTTTACAGGTTGATTATACGGGCTTGCCCGCGCCGGCCTGCATATACCTTTTTTCGAAATCACTAATTGAGGAGCGCTGCTCGCAACGATTAGTCGGGGAGCGCTCCGCGCGCGCCAAGTGTCACGCGCGGAGCGGTCGGGAGACTTTTCCGAGGCGCTCCGCGCGCGACACTTGTCGCGCGCACGGCGTCTCCCGTGTTTTTCGGTTTCTGGTTTCCCTTTTCAGTTTTTCCTTTTTTTCACTTTAGTTCTTATACTTTTAATGTTTTGTAAAACCTTTTGATCTGTTTTGAGATCTGTTTTCTCTCTGGTGTGGGCAAACCGTCATGGTCGGGAGACATTTTCGAGGCGCTCCGCGCGCGACACTTGTGAGACTGTTCTTTCTTTGCCGTCGTCTTCGTCCGTCGTGGCCGCCGCTCTTGTCGCGTGGTTATGGCGGCTCCTGTCCCGGCCGCCGCGCTTGTTGCCTGGTTTTACGGCGGTCCTTCTTTAGCGTCGACCGCGCTTCCCCGTTCGCGTGATTGCCGTTCCCTACTGGTTGCCTTCGTGGGTTTCCTGTTTCCCTTTAATGTTTCTCTTTTTGTTCCCATTATATTTCCGGGATATGGAGATTTATGGGGTAGTTACGGGTGGGGACTACCAATACTATCAGATGTCAAGTTTCAACTGGGTTTTATGTGATTAGTTCTTGATAATCATTGTGTTCCTTGCAGTTATGGCTTGTCCTTTTTGCCGTATGCCTGGTGGCCTGTGTTCTTCTGTTGATTCTTCTGTAGATGGGTTCAGTGTGGTCCTGGATCGGCGTTGTTGGAGGCGTGTTGTAAGAATACCATTTTATAATTGTTCAATTTTTGGCACACACGTTTATTTCTTTTGGTGCTGCTCATGCTATCTAGGTTTTGATTATGATCCTTGTTTTGATTTGTTCTGCAGTATGTTCCGTGTAGTGTTAGAGCTCATCTTGCTCGTTACATCGAGGAGTGCAGGGCTTTAGCCATAAGGAGGGGTGACGTAGATACTGATCTTGCTTTTCAGTGCAATGAGGGTTATTTGTATGGTGTTTTGTTTAGTCATGGTCAGTTGAGGAGTAAATTCCATGGTCCTTCCTGGGAACGATTGGTCAGTGATTATGGTGTTCGTCCTCGTGATATAATGACCATTAGGCTTGAACACTATGGAACATGGATTGGTATTGATTTTTCTCGTGTTGGTCGTGGAGATGCGTTGTCTCCTTTACCTTCTGTTGGTAAGGTTTATTTTTAAGGAAGTTTTTAGCTTGTTTTATTGCACATGATGATTTTTCTGTTCCCTTGAGCCTATGTAATTATATAGCTCTTGATGGTTTGAGCGACTCCGAGATGGAACTTGTTGGGAGTTGTTATTACACCCGTGGTGTTTTTCTTAATTACCAGTAGATGTATTTCATGAGGTGTCAACTCTTTGATGATGTCTACATACCTGTTGTCCTTTTGTTCACAGGATTGATTCCATGAATGTTAATGGTTATCATATGGTCAGATTTTGTTCCACTGTTTTTTCTTTGTTTCTGTTTATTTATTTATTTATTTTTATTATCTCTTCTATTTATAGTTTTTAATTTTTGTTCTATTTTTGATAGCTTGATGTTTTTGTCAGGTTATTCCTGGTATTGTTGTGAGGAGTTTGGAGGAGTTTGTGACTTTTCCTAGGACTGGCGTTTTAACCCTTGAAGTTACTTTGGAATCTGGTGATGATGATATATATGTGAGCACTCCTTGCTCCTACTTCATTGGCTTGGGTAGTAGAATGGTGTTCAAACAGGAAGGTTTCAGTGATTTTCTCCAGGCATCGTCTATTGAAGTAAACAGCTTGGTGCTGATAACTTTCAAAGAGCGTGATGGGAGGCTTGTTGTTATCTTCAATCTTCTGCCGCAGTGATGTTAGTTATAGCCTTTGAACATAAATGGATTTTGTTTAAAAATCTATGCTACGGCTTAATGTTGTCTTGATATATGAAACGATATGAACCTAAGAACCTAAGTGTTCATTGCTGTTGTATGTTTGTAGAAGAGGTATGGCTGTGCATCTCTTTTAAAGATGTTCTTTTGGACGGATATTATTTAATTGGGGTTATAGTTTTGAATACAGTAGAGACACGTGTGTTGTTTACTTTGAGGCACGGCTGTGTATCTCTTTTATGTGAGGCACGTGGATTAAGCAAATGAAGGCACATAATTAAAGTCAGTGCAGGTATGGTCGTGAGGAGGCACGGGTATACTGAGAG
The DNA here is from genome assembly GCF_002162155.2 of Triticum dicoccoides. NCBI lineage: Eukaryota > Viridiplantae > Streptophyta > Magnoliopsida > Poales > Poaceae > Triticum > Triticum dicoccoides. The sequence continues at coordinate 508,754,256 of NC_041392.1, read as the reverse complement.
CTACGTGTGTGCAGCGCCAAAGCTGTACGGGTGAGATACTATGAGTTTGATGCGAGAGGCACATGTGTGTAGGACGTAGAGTTATTGTTGGTTTTATGTGAGGCACGTGGATTGAGCAAAACGGAGGCATGGAATTATAGTCAGTACAAGCACGGTTGTGGAGGTACGGGTATAGTGAGAGACGCATCTGTGGAGCACCAAAGTTGCATTGACGATCACGCGTGCGGAGCACGTAGAGTTACTTTGGGTTTCAAGTGGGGCACGTTGATCAAGCAAACAGAGGCACCGCAGTCAGTACAAGCACGGTTGTCTGGAGGCACGGTTTTGAACCCACTTGCTAGTGTCAAGATTCTAGAGGCACAGATGTACGACAGTAGAGGCATCTGTCCGAATATCTGGTTAGAGGGGCTCGGTTAATGATGCACATGTGTGTAGTCTCTAGGGTCACGGGTGCGTGGCACCACATGCATGGATTGAGTAGACACTTAGTGAGTCACTCTTGTAAATAGGTCAGTTGCACACAGTAGTGTAGTTTTGTGGCATCGTGCAGAACTGGTGTACGGAGAGGAACCTGTGTACAATAACAAGGATGTTCTAAATGGACAGAGCGGTGTTTGATGTGAAATGGAGGCCAGGATTTTTTTCAATGTGGTTAAGGTAACAAAGTTCTCGTCGCTTGTGACTGTGTACCGAATGATCTTCTGCAATATTTATGAATTGCTCACGCCAATGTTTAATAAGCATTGTACTGAGAGTTTACAACGATATCATCACATATTCTTGTAAATGCACGATGCATCTTGTAAAGGTTGAGTATGAAAATTATAATACAATATCGTGTGAGATATCTCTCGTTCTATAATCATGGATACAATATATGCTTGCTCAGTACTGGGACATAAGTTACTAATTGCATTTAGATATAACTTACTAATTGCATTTAGACATGCAAAACATAGTATGCATTTGTACATGAGCACACCACTGTGTTCAAAGTTCAAATGTAAAATAGTAATACAATACACATATCATCTTTGAGCAACAACAAACATATTTACAACATAGGTTCATACAATCCAAATTAGTACATGAGCACACCACTGTGTTCAAAGTTCAAACGTAAAATAGTAATACAATACACACAACATCTTTGAGCAACAACAAACATATTTACAACATAGGTTCATGCAATCCAAATTATGATAATAGTAGTTCCTACTAGTTTAATGTAGACATCCATTTTCTCGCAATTTACCAACCACTGTTTCCCTTCCGGCGCTTCTAGCTGCTGGAAGATCCCTCGTCATTGCTCTTACATGGGCGGAGTCTTTCTTTCATTGGTTGTTGGTGGAGATGACGTAGCCCGTTCTTGATGATTAGGATTCTATGGTACAACTCGTAGCTAACATACCCGTCCTTTGCCGCGTACTCAAGGTGTATCGGGGAAAGTGGCTTCCACTCCCAGAACTGGTGCTTCTCCTTTGGGAATGATTTCTTCATGTTCTTGTATGAGGGGTCAATGATGGCCACTGCAAGGTCAGCCATGGAGTCCCTTTCTCCACCACCCTTGATGCAGAATAGCCTCTGGATGTCGACATGGTGCTCGTCTGGAATTCTGATGCATGCACGGGCAAGCATGGTCTTGTCGTTCCTGGTGTCGACGCTAGTGAAAGTTACCGCTTTCCGTTGCAGGAAGTCAACTAACGCCTGGGAGCGCTCGGACCTACAGTAGTGGTATACAAGGACATGCTCGCGCATGGAAAGTTGGACGACGGTGATCCCTTGTCGTATGTAACTGCTCTTACGTGTGTACTCGCGGTCGAGGCCGGCGAGCTTGTTCTTCTCCTCCTTTAGCCATTCTTCATACTTGTTGATGATCCGCTCCACGGTCCTTGGGTCGTTGGTGTACACCACCTCGAGCATGGTTGTACCGTGGGTAGTGATGTGTTCAGTGAATGTTGTTAGTTTCCCGTCGTCCATGGCTGGAGGTGTGCGGTGGTGAACTGTGGCCGGCGAGAAACTTTCGAGGAAGAGGATGAAATGGAGTCGGAAAAGTGAAAGGGTTGTTTTGTCATGCAAAAAAGGAAACCGCCAAAGAGCAGTTGCTAGTCACGCGGCGGTTCTAGGCGTAGAATTTCGGAACCAAGGGTTTTTTTATCTGTTTTTTTAAGATTTTCACTTGTCTTTGTTCATTGATTTTTTTATTCGTTGCGTGCTGCCTGCGTGATGCATCTTTGGCTGTGATAGTAGTCGTGTAAACGTTAGAACATTCAGCAGATGCATGGTCGTGCCTTTGTTGTGAAACGTTTTTTTTCAGTTAATAATCTTCCTTGGTTAGGGAGGCACGGTTTTTATGTTATTCGGTGTACAAGTGTGTTTAGGAAAAGTTGAACTAAATATAGTTTGGACTTGAAAACGTAGTCCTGTTTGGTTTTTAATTGAGATATGTTTCACTAGATGGTTTGAATAAGTTTGATAACATCGTATTGCTAGAGGTTTTGAATCACAAACTGATTCTTGTTTCGTTTCATTTTTGAAAATGAAACTTTTTGTTTTTTGGTTTTTTGAATTGTGAACTGTTCAAAGGATAAGAACTACATTTTTTCGATTGAATCATTTCGATGGTTCAAACAACATTTGTTTTAAAGGATCATTCCGATGGTTGAAACAACAAGTTGAGTGTCTGTAAGAGCTACATAAGTTGCAAAAGAATATTCCTATAGTTCAAGCAAGCACATGGTCCATAATAGTTAAATTACTCTACCATCCTATCTAGCAAACTTATAGTAATCAGTGTTTTGCTCCTGGAGGCATCATGATGAAACGAGCGTTGAACATTCTAGGAGATGCACTGTTTGCTTCCATTTTAGGTGCTGGTTCCGACAGAATCTACATGATGCGCTGAATGATGATGGACACAGAATGGTCATTTCACTCTTTGAAAGTGATTAGAACAACGTTCTTTTCAACGAAGGATGCAGCTGATATGAAGTCTCTGAAAGAAGACTTTTGTATTACCATCCCGCCGTTGTTTTTGGAGATGTAGTACGATGAAGGAGTGATGACATGTGTATGTTCACCAGGAGCTTCAAGGGTTACCCTGCCATTGGTTGGCATGTCCATCCATCTCTTCAGTGTTGAGACAACGCTCCTCGGAATTTTCTAGAAGAAAATCGAAATTAAATAGAAATTAAAACCATTGATTTGTCACTTGGGCAATAAATAAAAGGATGTCTGAATATGGTGAGTGCACAAACATTAAGAAATTCCATATTCGAAGTAATATAGTTCCTGGCATGTTCAGGTTTGTGTGTAAACAAATAAAACAACATATTAAGAGAACAACAGAAGTTTTGTTGTTTTAGGTTTGAATAAATAGGTTTTTTATAATTTTACATATAAGCAATATTACGTCGGTATTGTTTATATTGCATATGAGCAAAATACTTTTGGTATTTTAATAAGGACAGTTGTAACCAACCATGACGTAGTCTTTGGTGTTAGTGTGAGTTAGGACATGGACAAATGGACGGCAACGGATGAAAGTATCTCCGAAAAGGCGTTGTAGAAAGAATCGTGTCTGGTCGTAGGTGAGCTCAATATCCTTAGAGTAGACAAAGCAGTGAACATGGTCGAAATCATCAGAAGAAAGATCATCGAGAGCTAGAAAAAGAAAAAGCTTTTAAAGTTAGATAAAGTTACATCCAACACGGGGTTAATATTATTCAGTTCGATTCATGCATATAAAATTACAGCGAAAGAAGATAAGTCTGTAATGTTTGTAATATTAAATACCTACCAACATGGGGTAATGGAAGCAGCCTTTTGTTATCTCAATATGTTTGTATTTCGAGATTGAGACCCTCGTCTGGTAGTTCAAATTCTATGCGGTCTCCAGCACGAAGTTCATAATCAGCCGCAAAGATGTTCCACTCACCACCGCAGAACTTTGTGTAGTTTGCCCTATGCTTAAACAAAGCATTGTAAGACCTTCCTTCATGTGTAAGAAGGGCTGGCTCTACCTGCTGTTTACGCAATTTTCTTGCTTCTTTCTTCTCTTCTTCAATGTATTCAACGAGAAAAGCTCTGACATTACAGGGCACATACTGGAAAAAGTAGTGCAAATAACAACCTGTAAGTATAAATTTGAACTTGCATACTGTAATGTTAAAAAATTTCTTAAATTTGATATGAATTTTTGATAAGAATTATAGATAACAACATAATTGTATTATAAATTAATGGACTATATTAATCAAGGCATAGGCAAGCAAACTAATGGAAATTGAAAACACAAGGCATGTGCGAAGAAGTGGCAGCAGGGGGACCTAGTGTAGGTGCATGGGGGTATGAGTGATAGTGACGATTTGTACTGTGTTGTAAGCAACTAATTTGTTAGTGATGCTTACTAACCATGCGGCTCCAGCAATTTTCATCAAGAATAACCTCAAACTCCTGGATAACTTCAGGGTGTGGTTCACAAGGGCCGCCTGGTTGGCGGCAGGCAGGGCATTTCATACCTAAATATTTCAGAAAAGCTATGTTAAGAAAACAAGAATATCATAACAATTTAAAAACAAGCTTCAACATGGAAGGTAGACAACGGCTAGCTTCAAATATGGTAGCTATATTGAAGGCGGGCAACGGCTACAAATTTACCATTAATCTTCTCATCTACTCCTTCGAGAAAAGCAGTATGACAGAGTTTATAACACTTGTTTAGATTTTCAAATGGTTTTTATATTCCGTTAGAGAATGAAGTCGTTGTATCGGATCTGATGCTTCAATAACTATCAAATGAAAAACCTAAACATAAAACGTAAATACGGATCGGAGCATGCTGCTTACGCATATGCTTTTTACCTGGGACAGAAGAAGAACGAGGGTTGACGAACGGAGATTTGGGTAGGGGAAGCTTAGGGCAAGCGCACACGGCTAGCAAAATCTACGAGAGAAGCACGGCTTGGAAGTTAATCAAGAGACCCAATAAAAACTCTTCAATAACTTGTTTGAAATGAGACTGTGTGCGGGGAAGAAGCACGAACCTTAAAAGTAGGCGGACGGATAAGGCAGATGGCTTGTGATGGGAAGCTTAGGGCAAGCACCCACGGCCAGCAACCTATGAGAGAAGTATGGCTTAGAAATTAATCGATTGTGTGCGGGTTAGAAGCACGAACCCTGGAAGCAGGAGACGGAGAAGAAGCACGAACCCTAGAAGCAAGCGACGGAGAAGGCAAATGAGTTGTCTTGTGGCTGAGGGAGTCAGAGCTTATTGAAATATAAAGGAGATGGGAGAGAGCAAGAGTAGTAATGAGTGCTTGCTACGTCTTGAGCTTGCCTTGGTTTTCCTCGAAGAGGAAGGGATGATGCAGCAGAGTAGCATAAGTATTTCCCTCAGTTTTTTAGAACCAAGGTATCAATCCAGTAGGAGGCCACGCTCAAGTCCCTCGTACCTGCACAAAGCGATATCTACTCGCAACCAACGCGATTAGGGGTTGTCAATCCCTTCACGGTCACTTACGAGAGTGAGATCTGATAGATATAATATTTTTGGTATAAAGATGCAAAGTAAAAAGTAAAATCAAAGTAAAAAGCAAAGCAAGATTAAAGTGATGGAGATTGATATGATGAGAATAGACCCGGGGGCCATAGGTTTCACTAGTGGCTTCTCTCAAGAGCATAAGTATTCTACGGTGGGTGAACAAATTACTGTTGAGCAATTGACAGAATTGAGCATAGTTATGAGAATATCTAGGCATGATCATGTATATAGGCATCACATCCGTGACAAGTAGATCGAAACGATTCTGCATCTACTACTATTACTCCACTCATCGACCGCTATCCAGCATGCATCTAGAGTATTAAGTTAAAAACAGAGTAACGCCTTAAGCAAGATGACATGATGTAGAGATATAAATTCATGCAATATGAAATAAACCCCATCTTGTTATCCTCGATGGCAACGATACAATACGTGCCTTGCCGCCCCTTCTGTCACTGGGTAAGGACACCGCAAGATCGAACCCAAAGCTAAGCACTTCTCCCATGGCAAGAACTACCAATCTAGTTGGCCAAACCAAATGGATAATTCGAAGAGACTTGCAAAGATAACCAATCGTACATAAAAAAAATTCAGAGAAGATTCAAATATTATTCATAGATAGACTTGATCATAAACCCACAATTCATCGATCTCAACAAACACACCGCAAAAAGAAGATTACATTGAATAGATCTCCACAAGAGAGGGGGAGAACTTTGTATTGAGATTCAAAGAGAGAGAAGAAGCCATCTAGCTACTAACTATGGACCCGAAGGTTTGAGGTAAACTACTCACACTTCATCGGAGAGGCTAGGATGATGTAGAAGCCCTCCGTGATAACGGCCCTCTTCCGACGGAGCTCCAGAACAGGCCCCAAGATGGGATCTCGTGGATGCAAAAAGTTGCGGTGGTGGAATTAGGTTTTTGGCTCCTGTTTTGATCGTTTGGGGGTACGTGTGTATATATAGGAGGAAGGAGTACGTCGGTGGAGCACCAAGGGGCCCACGAGGCAGGGGGGCACGCCCTAGGGGGGGGGGGCGCCCCCACCCTCGTGACCTCCTCTTTGACCCCCTGGAGTAGGGTCCAAGTCTCCTGGATCACGTTCGGTGAGAAAATCACGTTCCCGAAGATTTTATTCCGTTTGGACTCCGTTTGATATTCTGTTTATCCGAAACACTGAAATAGGCAAAAAACAGCAATTCTGGGCTGGGCCTCCGGTTAATAGGTTAGTCCCAAAAATAATATAAAAGTGGAAAATAAAGCCCAATATAGTCCAAAACAGTAGATACTATAGCATGGAGCAATAAAAAATTATAGATATGTTGGAGAAGTATCAGGCATCCCCAAGCTTAATTCCCGCTAGTCCTCGAGTAGGTAAATGATAAAAAGAGAATTTTTGATGCGAGTGCTACTTGGCATATTTTCAATGCAAATCTTCTTAATTGTGGTATGAATATTCAGATTAGAAAGATTCAAGACAAAAGTTTATATTGACATGAAAATAATAATACTTCAAGCATACTTACAAAGCAATTATGTCTTCTCAAAATAACATGGCCAAAGAAAGTTATGCCTACAAAATCATATAGTCTGGCTATGCTCCATCTTCACCACACAAAGTATTTAAATCATGCACAACCCCGATGACAAGCCAAGCAATTGTTTCATACTCTAACTTTTTCAGAACTTTTTCAATCTTCACGCAATACATGAGTGTGAGCCATGGATATAGCACTATAGGTGGAATAGAATGGTGGTTGTGGAGAAGACAAAAAGGAGGGGAAGATAGTCTCACATCAACTAGGCGTATCAACAGGCTATGGAGATGCCCATCAATAGATATCAATGTGAGTGAGTAGGGATTGCCATGCAACGGATGCACTAGAGCTATAAATGTATGAAAGCTCAACAAAAGAAACTAGTGGGTGTGCATCCAACTTGCTTGCTCACGAAGACCTAGGGCAATTTGAGGAAGCCCATCATTGGAATATACAAGCCAAGTTCTATAATGTAAAATTCCCACTAGTATATGAAAGTGACAACATATGAGACTCTCTATATGAAGAACATGGTGCTACTTTGAAGCACAATATATGAGACTCGCTATATCATGGTGCTACTTTGAAGCACAAGTGTGGAAAAAAGGATAGTAGCATTTCCCCTTTTTATTTATTTTCTTTTTTTGGGCCTTTTTTTCTTTGGCCTTTCTCTTTTTTATTGGGACAATGCTTTATTGAATGATGATCATCACACTTTTATTTATTTACAACTCAATGATTACAACTCGATGCTAAAACAAAGTATGACTCTATATGGATGCCTCTGGAGGTGTACCGTGATATGCAATGAATCAAGAGTGACAAGTATGAAGAAATTATGAATGGTGGCTTTGCCACAAATACTATGTCAACTACATGATCATGCTAAGCAATATGACAATGATGAATGTGTCATGATGAACTAGATGGTGGAAAGTTGCATGGCAATATATCTCGGAATGGCTATGGAAATGCCATAATAGGTAGGTATGGTGGCTGTTTTGAGGAAGGTATATGGTAGGTGTATGATACCGGCGAAAAGTGCGCGGTATTAGAGAGGCTAGCAAAGGTGGAAGGGTGAGAGTGCGTATAATCCATGGACTCAACATTAGTCATAAAGAACTCATATACTTATTGCAAAAATCTAGAAGTTATCAAAGCAAAGTATTACGCGCATGCTCCTAGGGGGATAGATTGGTAGGAAAAGACCATCGCTCGTCTCCGACCGCCACTCATAAGGAAGACAATCAATAAATAAATCATGCTCCGACTTCGTCACATAACGATTCACCATACATGCATGCTACGAGAATCACAAACTTTAACACAAGTATTCTTTAAATTCACAACTACTCAACTAGCATGACTTTAATATTATCACCTCCATATCTCAAAACAATTATCATGCTTCAATCTTTTCTTAGTATTCAACACACTCAAAAGAAAGTTTCACAAATCTTGAATACCAAGCATATTATTATTAAGCAAATTACCATGCTATTAAGAGACTCTCAAAATAGTTTAAGTGAAGCATGAGAGATCAATAGTTTCTTTAAAACAAATCCACCACCGTGCTCTAAAATATCTAAGTGAAGCACATAGAGCAAAACTACTTAGCTCAAAAGATTTAAGTGAAGCACATAGAGCAAAACTACTTAGCTCAAAAGATATAAGTGAAGCACATAGAGTATTCAATCAAATTTTAATTCATGTATGGCTCTCTCAAAAGGTGTGTACAGCAAGGATGATTGTGGCATACTAAGATGAAGGAAATATGCCCTAGAGGCAATAATAAAGTTATTATTTATTTCCTTATATCATGATAAATGTTTATTATTCATGCTAGAATTGTATTAACCGGAAACATAATACATGTGTGAATACATAGACAAACTTAGTGTCACTAGTATGCCTCTACTTGACTAGCTCGTTAATCAAAGATGGTTATGTTTCCTAACCATGAACAAGGTGTTGTTATTTGATTAACAAGGTCACATCATTAGTTGAATGATCTGATTGACATGACCCATTTCATTAGCTTAGCACCCGATCGTTTAGTATGTTGCTATTGTTTTCTTCATGACTTATACATGTTCCTATGACCATAAGTTTATGCAACTCCCATTTACCGGAGGAACACTTTGTGTGCTACCAAACGTCACAACATAACTGGGTGATTATAAAGGAGCTCTACAGGTGTCTCCAAAGGTAGATGTTGGGTTGGCGTATTTCGAGATTAGGATTTGTCACTCCGATTGTCGGAGAGGTATCTCTGGGCCCTCTCGGTAATGCACATCACATAAGCCTTGCAAGCATTGCAGCCAATGAGTTAGTTGCGAGATGATGTATTACAGAACGAGTAAAGAGACTTGCCGGTAATGAGATTGAACTAGGTATTGGATACCGACGATCGAATCTCGGGCAAGTAACATACCGATGACAAAGGGAACAACGTATGTTGTTATGCGGTCTGACCGATAAAGATCTTCGTAGAATATGTAGGTTCCAATATGGGCATCCAGGTCCCGCTATTGGTTATTGACCGGAGATGTGTCTCAGTCATGTCTGCATTATTCTCGAACCGTAGGGTCCGCACGCTTAATGTTACGATGACAGTTATTATGAGTTTATGTATTTTGATGTACTGAAGTTAGTTCGGAGTCCCGGATGTGATCACGGACATGACGAGGAGTCTCGAAATGGTCGAGACATAAAGATTGATATATTCGAAGCCTATGTTTGGATATCGGAAGTGTTCCGGGTGAAATCGGTATTTTACCGGAGTACCGGGAGGTTACCGGAACCCCCCGGGAGCTGTATGGGCCTTAATGGGCTTTAGTGGAAAGGAGAAGGGGCAGCCCAAGATGGGCCGCGTGCCTCCCCCCTCCCCTAGTCCTATTAGGACAAGGAGAGGTGGCCGGCCCCCCTCTCTCTCTCTTTCCCCCTCAGCGAATCCTACTCCAACTAGGATTGGGGGAAGGAATCCTACTCCCAGAGGGAGTAGGACTCCCTTGGCGCGCCCTCCTTGGCCGGCCGGCCCCCTCCCCTTGGCTCCTTTATATACGAAGGCAGAGGACACCCCTAGACACACAAGTTGATCCTTGAGATCGTTCCTTAGCCGTGTGCGGTGCCCCCTGCCACCATATTCCACCTCGATCATATTGTAGCGGTGCTTAGGCGAAGCCCTGCGAGAGCAGAACATCAAGATCATCACCACGCCGTCGTGCTGACGGAACTCCTCCCCGACGCTTTGCTGGATCGGAGCCCGGGGATCGTCATCGAGCTGTACGTGTGCTAAGAACTCGGAGGTGCCGGAGTAATGGCGCTTGGATCGGTCGGATCGGGAAGACGTACGACTACTTCCTCTACGTTGCGTCAACGCTTCCGCAGTCAGTCTGCGTAGGTACGTAGACAACACTCTTCCCTCTCGTTGCTATGCATCACCATGATCTTGCGTGTGCGTAGGAATTTTTTTGAAATTACTGCGTTCCCCAACAGTGGCATCCGAGCCTAGGTTTTATGGTTTGATGTTACATGCACGAGTAGAACACAAGTGAGTTGTGGGCGATACAAGTCATACTGCCTACCAGCATGTCATACTTTGGTTCGGCGGTATTGTTGGACGAGACCACCCGGACCGACATTACGCGCACGCTTACGCGAGACCGATTCTCCCGACGTGCTTTGCACATAGGTGGCTTGCGGGCGACAGTCTCTCCAACTTTAGTTGAACCAAGTGTGGCTACGCCCCGTCCTTGCGAAGGTTAAAACGGAGTCTATTTGACAAACTATCGTTGTGGTTTTGATGCGTAGGTGAGATTGGTTCTTGGTTAAGCCCGTAGCAGCCACGTAAAACTTGCAACAACAAAGTAGAGGACGTCTAACTTGTTTTTGCAGGGCATGTTGTGATGTGATATGGTCAAGGCATGATGATGAATTTTATTGTATGAGATGATCATGTTTTGTAACCGAGTTATCGGAAACTGGCAGGAGCCATATGGTTGTCGCTTTATTGTATGCAGTGCAATCGCGATGTAATGCTTTACTTTATCACTAAGCGGTAGCGATAGTCGTGGAAGCATAAGATTGGCGAGACGACAACGATGCTACGACGGAGATCAAGGTGTCGCGCCGGTGACGATGGTGATCATGACGGTGCTCAGGAGATGGAGATCACAAGCACAAGATGATGATGGCCATATCATATCACTTATATTGATTGCATGTGATGTTTATCTTTTTATGCATCTTATCTTGCATTGATTGACGGTAGCATTATAAGATGATCTCTCACTAAATTATCAAGAAGTGTTCTCCCTGAGTATGCACCGTTGCCAAAGTTCGTCGTGCCCAGACACCACGTGATGATCGGGTGTGATAAGCTCTACGTCCATCTACAACGGGTGCAAGCCAGTTTTGCACACGCAGAATACTCAGGTTAAACTTGACGAGCCTAGCATATGCAGATATGGCCTCGGAACACAGAGACCGAAAGGTCGAGCGTGAATCATATAGTAGATATGATCAACATAACGATGTTCACCATTGAAAACTACTCCATCTCACGTGATGATCGGTTATGGTTTAGTTGATTTGGATCACGTGATCACTTAGAGGATTAGAGGGATGTCTATCTAAGTAGGAGTTCTTAAGTAATTTGATTAATTGAACTTAAACTTATCATGAACTTAGTACCTGATAGTATCTTGCTTGTTTATGTTGATTGTAGATAGATGGCTCGTGCTGTTGTTCCGTTGAATTTTAATGCGTTCCTTGAGAAAGCAAAGTTGAAAGATGATGGTAGCAATTACACGGACTGGGTCCGTAACTTGAGGATTATCCTCATTGCTTCTCAGAAGAATTACGTCCTGGAAGCACCACTAGGTGCCAGGCCTGCTGCTGGAGCAACACCAGATGTTATGAACGTCTGGCAGAGCAAAGCTGATGACTACTCGATAGTTCAGTGTGCCATGCTTTACGGCTTAGAATCGAGACTTCAACGATGTTTTGAACGTCATGGAGCATATGAGATGTTCCAGGAGTTGAAGTTAATATTTCAAGCAAATGCCCGGATTGAGAGATATGAAGTCTCCAATAAGTTCTATAGCTGCAAGATGGAGGAGAACAGTTCTGTCAGTGAGCATATACTCAAAATGTCTGGGTATAATAATCACTTGATTCAGATGGGAGTTAATCTTCCAGATGATTGCGTCATTGACAGAATTCTCCAATCACTGCCACCAAGCTACAAGAGCTTCGTGATGAACTATAATATGCAAGGGATGAACAAGACTATACCCGAGTTCTTCGCAATGCTGAAAGCTACGGAGGTAGAAATCAAGAAGGAGTATCAAGTTTTGATGGTTAACAAGACCACTAGTTTCAAGAAAAAGGGAAAAGGGAAGAAGAAGGGGAACTTCAAGAAGAACGGCAAGCTAGTTGCTGCTCAGGAGAAGAAACCCAAGTCTGGACCTAAGCCTGAAACTGAGTGCTTCTACTGCAAGCAGACTGGTCACTGGAAGCGGAACTGCCCCAAATATTTGGCGGATAAGAAGGATGGCAAGGTGAACAAAGGTATATGTGATATACATGTTATTGATGTGTACCTTACTAGAGCTTGCAGTAGCACCTGGGTATTTGATACTGGTTCTGTTGCTAATATTTGCAACTCGAAACAGGGGCTACGGATTAAGCGAACACTGGCGAAGGGCGAGGTGACGATGCGCGTGGGAAACGGTTCCAAAGTCGATGTGATCGCGATCGGCACGCTACCTCTACATCTACCTTCGGGATTAATATTAGACCTAAATAATTGTTATTTGGTGCCAGTGTTGAGCATGAACATTATATCTGGATCTTGTTTAATGCGAGATGGTTATTCATTTAAATCAGAGAATAATGGTTGTTCTATTTATATGAGTAATATCTTTTATGGTCATGCACCCTTGAAGAGTGGTCTATTCTTATTGAATCTCGATAGTAGTAATACACATATTCATAATGTTGAAGCCAAAAGATGCAGAGTTGATAATGATAGTGCAACTTATTTATGGCACTGCCGTTTAGGTCATATCGGTATAAAGCGCATGAAGAAACTCCATACTGATGGACTTTTGGAACCACTTGATTATGAATCACTTGGTACTTGCGAACCGTGCCTCTTGGGCAAGATGACAAAAACACCGTTCTCCGGTACTATGGAGAGAGCAACAGATTTGTTGGAAATCATACATACAGATGTATGTGGTCCGATGAATATTGAAGCTCGTGGCAGATATCGTTATTTTCTCACCTTCACAGATGATTTAAGCAGATACGGGTATATCTACTTAATGAAACATAAGTCTGAAACATTTGAAAAGTTCAAAGAATTTCAGAGTGAAGTTGAAAATCATCGTAACAAGAAAATAAAGTTTCTACGATCTGATCGTGGAGGAGAATATTTGAGTTACGAGTTTGGTGTACATTTGAAAAATTGTGGAATAGTTTCGCAACTCACGCCACCCGGAACACCACAGCGTAATGGTGTGTCCGAACGTCGTAATCGTACTTTACTAGATATGGTGCGATCTATGATGTCTCTTACTGATTTACCGCTATCGTTTTGGGGATACGCTCTAGAGACGGCCACATTCACGTTAAATAGGGCACCATCAAAATCCGTTAAGACGACGCCTTATGAACTGTGGTTTGGCAAGAAACCAAAGTTGTCGTTTCTTAAAGTTTGGGGCTGCGATGCTTATGTGAAAAAGCTTCAATCTGATAAGCTCGAACCCAAATCGGAGAAATGTGTCTTCATAGGATACCCAAAGGAGACTGTTGGGTACACCTTCTATCACAGATCCGAAGGCAAGACATTCGTTCCTAAGAATGGATCCTTTCTAGAGAAGGAGTTTCTCTCGAAAGAAGTGAGTGGGAGGAAAGTAGAACTTGACGAGGTAACTGTACCTGCTCCCTTATTGGAAAGTAGTACATCACAGAAAACTGTTTCTGCGACATCTATACCAATTAGTGAGGAAGCTAATGATGATGATCATGAAACTTCAGGACAAGATACTACTGAACCTCGTAGATCAACCAGAGCGAGATCCGCACCAGAGTGGTACGGTAATCCTGTTCTGGAAATCATGCTGCTAGATCATGATGAACCTACGAACTATGAAGAAGCGATGGTGAGCCCAGATTCCGCAAAGTGGCTTAAAGCCATGAAATCTGAGATGGGATCCATGTATGAGAACAAAGTATGGACTTTGGTTGACTTGCCCGCTGATCGGCAAGCAATTGAGAATAAATGGATCTTCAAGAAGAAGACTAATGCTGACGGTAATATTACTGTCTACAAAGCTCGACTTGTCGCAAAAGGTTTTCGGCAAGTTCAAGGGATTGACTACGATGAGACTTTCTCACCCGTAGCGATGCTTAAGTCTGTCTGAATCATGTTAGCAATTGCCGCATTTTATGATTATGAAATTTGGCAGATGGATGTCAAAACTGCATTCCTGAATGGATTTCTGGAAGAAGAGTTGTATATGATGCAACCAGAAGGTTTTGTCGATCCAAAGGGAGCTAACAAAGTGTGCAAGCTCCAGCGATCCATTTATGGACTGGTGCAAGCCTCTCGGAGTTGGAATAAACGCTTTGATAGTGTGATCAAAGCATTTGGTTTTATATAGACTTTTGGAGAAGCCTGTATTTACAAGAAAGTGAGTGGGAGCTCTGTAGCATTTCTGATATTATATGTGGATGACATATTACTAATTGGAAATGATATAGAATTTCTGGATAGCATAAAGGGATACTTGAATAAAAGTTTTTCAATGAAAGACCTCGGTGAAGCTGCTTACATATTAGGCATTAAGATCTATAGAGATAGATCAAGACGCTTAATTGGACTTTCACAAAGCACATACCTTGACAAAGTTTTGAAGAAGTTCAAAATGGATCAAGCAAAGAAAGGGTTCTTGCCTGTGTTACAAGGTGTGAAGTTGAGCAAGACTCAATGCCCAACCACTGCAGAAGATAGAGAGAAAATGAAAGATGTTCCCTATGCTTCAGCCATAGGCTCTATCATGTATGCAATGCTGTGTACCAGACCTAATGTGTGCCTTGCTATAAGTTTAGCAGGGAGGTATCAAAGTAATCTAGGAGTGGATCACTGGACAGCGGTCAAGAACATCCTGAAATACCTGAAAAGGACTAAGGATATGTTTCTCGTATATGGAGGTGACAAAGAGCTCATCATAAAAGGTTACGTTGATGCGAGCTTTGACACTGATCCGGACGATTCTAAATCGCAAACCGGATACCTGTTTACATTAAACGGTGGAGCTGTCAGTTGGTGCAGTTATAAACAAAGCGTCGTAGCGGGATCTACATGTGAAGCGGAGTACATAGCTGCTTCGGAAGTAGCGAACGAAGGAGTCTAGATGAAGGAGTTCATATCCGATCTAGGTGTCATACCTAGTGCATCAGGTCCAATGAAAATCTTTTGTGACAATACTGGTGCAATTGCCTTGGCAAAGGAATCCAGATTTCACAAGAGGACCAAGCACATCAAGAGACGCTTCAATTCCATCCGGGATCTAGTCCAGGTGGGAGACATAGAGATTCGCAAGATACATACGGATCTGAATGTTGCAGACCCGTTGACTAAGCCTCTTCCACGAGCAAAACATGATCAGCACCAAGGCTCCATGGGTGTTAGAATCATTACTGTGTAATCTAGATTATTGACTCTAGTGCAAGTGGGAGAATGAAGGAAATATGCCCTAGAGGCAATAATAAAGTTACTACTTATTTCCTTATATAATGATAAATGTTTATTATTCATGCTAGAATTGTATTAACCGGAAACATAATACATGTGTGAATACATAGACAAACTTAGTGTCACTAGTATGCCTCTACTTGACTAGCTCGTTAGTCAAAGATGGTTATGTTTCCTAACCATGAACAAGGTGTTGTTATTTGATTAACAAGGTCACATCATTAGTTGAATGATCTGATTGACATGACCCATTTCATTAGCTTAGCACCCGATCGTTTAGTATGTTGCTATTGTTTTCTTCATGACTTATACATGTTCCTATGACTATAAGATTATGCAACTCCCGTTTACCGGAGGAACACTTTGTGTGCTACCAAACGTCACAACGTAACTGAGTGATTATAAAGGAGCTCTACAGGTGTCTCCAAAGGTAGATGTTGGGTTGGCGTATTTCGAGATTAGGATTTGTCACTCCGATTGTCGGAGAGGTATCTCTGGGCCCTCTCGGTAATGCACATCACATAAGCCTTGCAAGCATTGCAGCCAATGAGTTAGTTGCAAGATGATGTATTACGGAACGAGTAAAGAGACTTGCCGGTAATGAGATTGAACTAGGTATTGGATACCGATGATCGAATCTCGGGCAAGTAACATACCGATGACAAAGGGAACAACGTATATTGTTATGCGGTCTGACCGATAAAGATCTTCGTAGAATATGTAGGAGCCAATATGGGCATCCAGGTCCCGCTATTGGTTATTGACCGGAGATGTGTCTCAGTCATGTCTGCATTATTCTCGAACCGTAGGGTCCGCATGCTTAATGTTACGATGACAGTTATTATGAGTTTATGCATTTTGATGTACCGAAGTTAGTTCGGAGTCCCGGATGTGATCACGGACATGACGAGGAGTCTCGAAATGGTCGAGACATAAAGATTGATATATTGGAAGCCTATGTTTGGATATCGGAAGTGTTCCGGGTGAAATCGGTATTTTACCGGAGTACCGGGAGGTTACCGGAACCCCCCGGGAGCTGTATGGGCCTTAATGGGCTTTAGTGGAAAGGAGAAGGGGCAGCCCAAGATGGGCCACGTGCCTCCCCCCTCCCCTAGTCCTATTAGGACAAGGAGAGGTGGCCGGCCCCCCTCTCTCTCTTTCCCCCTCAGCGAATCCTACTCCAACTAGGATTGGGGGAAGGAATCCTACTCCCAGAGGGAGTAGGACTCCCTTGGCGCGCCCTCCTTGGCCGGCCGGCCCGCTCCCCTTGGCTTCTTTATATACGGAGGCAGAGGACACCCCTAGACACACAAGTTGATCCTTGAGATCGTTCCTTAGCCGTGTGCGGTGCCCCCTGCCACCATATTCCACCTCGACCATATTGTAGCGGTGCTTAGGCGAAGCCCTGCGACAGCAGAACATCAATATCGTCACCACGCCGTCGTGCTGACGGAACTCCTCCCCGACGCTTTGCTGGATCGGAGCCCGGGGATCGTCATCGAGCTGTACGTGTGCTAAGAACTCGGAGGTGCCGGAGTAACGGCGCTTGGATCGGTCGGATCGGGAAGACGTACGACTACTTCCTCTACGTTGCGTCAACGCTTCCGCAGTCGGTCTGCGTAGGTACGTAGACAACACTTTCCCCTCTCGTTGCTATGCATCACCATGATCTTGCGTGTGCGTAGGAAATTTTTTGAAATTACTGCGTTCCCCAACATAAGACACAAAGACACAAATAATACAAGATGCTGCAAGCAAAACACATATCATGTTGGTGAATAAAAATATAGCTCCAAGTAAATTACCTATGGAAGTGGACGAAAGAGGGGATGCCTTCCGGGGCATCCCCAAGCTTTGACTTTTTGGTGTCCTTGGATTATCTTGGGGGTGCCATGGGCATCCCCAAGCTTAGGATTTTTGCCACTCGTTGTTCCATGATCCATCAAAAGAATTCACCCAAAACTTGAAAACTTCACAACACAAAACTCAAAATAGAAAACTCGTGAGCTCCGTTAGCGGAAGAGAACAAAAGACCACTTCAAGGTACTGTAATGAACTCATTCTTTATTTATATTGGTGTTAAACCTACTGTATTCCAACTTCTTTATGGATTATAAACTATTTTACTAGCCATAGATTCATCAAAATAAGCAAACAACACACGAAAAACAGAATCTGTCAAAAACAGAACAGTCTGTAGTAATCTGTAGATAGCGCAAGATCTGGAACCCTAAAGATTCTAAAATAAATTGCTGGACGTGAATCATCTTCAAAAAGAATTAACTAAATAGTACTCTTCAAATAAAAATGACAGCAGTTCTTGTGAGCGCTAAAGTTTCTGTTTTTTACAGCAAGTTCAACAAGACTTTCCCCAAGTCTTCCCAACGGTTCTACTTGGCACAAACACTAATTAAACACAAAAACACAACCAAAACATAGGATAAATAATTTATTTATTAAATAATAGCAAGGATAAACATTGGGTTGTCTCCCAAGAAGCGCTTTTCTTTAAAGCCTTATAGCTAGGCATAATATTTCAATGATGCTCACATGAAAGACAAGAATTGAAGCACAAAGAGAGCATCATAAAACATGTGACAAACACATCTAAGTCTAACATAATTCCTATGCATAGGCATCTTATAGGCAAACAAATTATCAAGGCAAGCAAAAACTAGCATATGCAAGGAAGCGGAAAGAAACAATAGCAATCTCAACATAACGAGAGGTAATTTAGTAACATGAAAATTTCTACCACCATATTTTCCTCTCTCGTAATAATTACATGTAGGATCATAAGAAAATTCAACAAAATAGCTATCACATAGAATACTTTCAACATGATCCACATGCATGTAAAGTTGACACTCTTCCAAAATAGTGGGATTAACATTAACTAAAGTCACGACCTTTCCAAACACACTTTTATCAAAAACTTCATAAGATTGAACATTCTCCAAATATGTGGGACCTAAAGTTGACATTCTTCCAAACCCACTTTCAATATTATTGCAAACATTATAATCAATCTCATATTCATCATGGGGCTTAAATAAATTTTCAAAATCATAAGAAGAATCACCCCAATCATGATCATTGCAACAAGTAGAGGACATAGCAAAACTAGCATCTTCAAGCTTAGGATTTTGCATATTATTAGCACAATTTATATTAATAGAATTTATACTATCATCATTACAATCATGCTTTTTATTCAAATATCTATTGTGAATCACTTCATGAAGTACTTCATCACACTTTTCAGAATCACGAATTTCAAGCAAAACCTCATAAAGATAATCTAGTGCACAAAACTCACTAGCAATTGGTTCAACACAACTGGATCTCTTAAAAAGATTAGCAAGCGGATGAGGATCCATAGATCTTAGGTTCTCTATTTAGTAATAAATAAACGACTATTCCAACCATACGAGCAAACAAAAAGCAAGCGGGCAAAAAGAGGCAAATAGAGAGGGAGGATAGAGAGAGAGAGGGCGAATAAAACGGCAAGGGTGAATTGGGGGGAGAGGAAAACGAGAGGCAAATGGCAAATAATGTAATGCGAGAGATAGGGATTGTGATGGGTACTTGGTATGTTGACTTTTTGCGTAGACTCCTCGGCAACGGCGCCAGAAATCCTTCTTGCTACGTCTTGAGCTTGCGTTGGTTTTCCCCGAAGAGGAAGGGATGATGCAGCAGAATAGCGTAAGTATTTCCCTCAGTTTTTGAGAACCAAGGTATCAATCCAGTAGGAGGACACGCTCAAGTCCCTCGTACCTGCACAAAGCGATAGCTACTCGCAACCAACGCGATTAGGGGTTGTCAATCCCTTCACGGTCACTTACGAGAGTGAGATCTGATAGATATAATATTTTTGGTATTTTTGGTATAAAGATGCAAAGTAAAAAGTAAAAGCAAAGTAAAAAGCAAAGCAAGATAAAGTGATGGAGATTGATATGATGAGAGTAGACCCGGGGGCCATAGGTTTCACTAGTGGCTTCTCTCAAGAGCATAAGTATTCTACGGTGGGTGAACAAATTACTGTTGAGCAATTGACAGAATTGAGCATAGTTATGAGAATATCTAGGCATGATCATGTATATAGGCATCACGTCCGTGACAAGTAGATCGAAACGATTCTGCATCTACTACTATTACTCCACTCATCGACCGCTATCCAGCATGCATCTAGAGTATTAAGTTAAAAACAAAGTAACGCCTTAAGCAAGATGACATGATGTAGAGAGATAAATTCATGCAATATGAAATAAACCCCATCTTGTTATCCTCGATGGCAACGATACAATACGTGCCTTGCTGCCCCTTCTGTCACTGGGTAAGGACACCGCAAGATCGAACCCAAAGCTAAGCATTTCTCCCATGACAAGAACTACCAATCTAGTTGGCCAAACCAAACGGATAATTCGAAGAGACTTGCAAAGATAACCAATCATACATAAAAGAATTCAGAGAAGATTCAAATATTATTCATAGATAGACTTGATCATAAACCCACAAGTCATCGGTCTCAACAAACACACCGCAAAAAGAAGATTACATCGAATAGATCTCCACAAGAGAGGGGGAGAACTTTGTATTGAGATTCAAAGAGAGAGAAGAAGCCATCTAGCTAGTAACTATGGACCCGAAGGTCTGAGGTAAACTACTCACACTTCATCGGAGAGGCTAGGATGATGTAGAAGCCCTCCGTGATGACGGCCCTCTTTCGGCGGAGCTCCGGAATAGGCCCCAAGATGGGTCTCGTGGATACAGAAAGTTGCGGCGGTGGAATTAGGTTTTTGGCTCCTGTTCTGATCGTTTGGGGGTACGTGTGTATATATAGGAGGAAGGAGTACGTTGGTGGAGCACCGAGGGGCCCACGAGGCAGGGGGGCACGCCCTAGGGGGGGCACCCTCGTGATCTCCTCTTTGACCCCCTGGAGTAGGGTCCAAGTCTCCTGGATCACATTCGGTGAGAAAATCACGTTCCCGAAGATTTTATTCCGTTTGGACTCCGTTTGATATTCTGTTTATCCGAAACACTGAAATAGGCAAAAAAACATCAATTCTGGGCTGGGCCTCCGGTTAATAGGTTAGTCCCAAAAATAATATAAAAGTGGAAAATAAATCCCAATATAGTCCAAAATAGTAGATAATATAGCATCGAGCAATAAAAAATTATAGATACATTGGAGACGTATCAGTGCTTTTTGTTTTGTTTTTTATTCTGCGAAATGGAATGAATGCTGGTTGTAGATGGTGTGCATGTATCCCGAGGTGTTATGGGGACACGAGATGTTTGACTCGTCCAACTGCCTCCCATTATAGTTGTCCAGCTGTGCTGCGTCCGACCGGAGTCTTTTACGTGCCTATGCTGCCTCACATACTTTTTGCGAGGCACTGTTATACATGCTAAAAAGCATACTCCTGCTTTTGTGTTTTAATTTTTTTAATCACATGTTTAATTAGATATGGTTGGGTGTGTCTTTAGGAGAGGAACGGTGATGATGTTATTAGATGCACGGTCGTTGTAGCAGGAGAGGCATGGTCGATACGTCGGGGGAGGCAAATTGAGGGGAGGCATGATGGTTCCTAATGAGAGGCACTTTTTTATCTGGAATGGAGTCACGGTTCATGACTCTGTTATTGCAAATTTTTTTCAAGCAGTTGTTGACCTAGGGAGCCACTGTTTTTATGTACGTTGGGTTCAGGCGGGAATATCTATGATAGCCCACAGTTATTTGTATGTGAGAAGCACGGATAGACATAGAGATGCAGGTCCGTTGATATCACTGAGGTTTGTCTTTAAAGCAAAGTGGAGGCACACGTGTGGCTTTTGTGCTGGCCAAACCATGCTTCTATTTTTCTTCAGTCCCCGTGTAGTATTTGTACGACAGGGTCATCTTGTTTGCTTCCTCTCATTGTTCTCTCGGTCAAAAGATGTGCTGGTGTGGATGGCTATTTATTGTTAGTATTCATTGTGCCAGATACCATGCTAGAGTCAATCTAGGTGCTCCTCGATTACAGCATGGTAGTCGTGACTTTTGAAGTGCATGGTTTCACGAGCTGCAGAAGCACAATCGTCCATTCACCGTTTCCTTAGCAATTAAATGGGCGCATGGTAGCTCAGCCGTCTCTCCCCAAAGGTTAAGTAGTGGTCTATTCCTGGAGGTTATCACGTCTTATTCCCTCCAGAGAAGTGCAGGTAGCTCCCGTCATCCTCGACTCATACGAGAAGCATAATCAAACTCCATTGTTGTCTCAGCCTCGGTTCCATGGATGACTTTAGGAACACTACTGAGCGTCTCTCTATAGTTGCTGATGGTAATACCAAGCTCGATGTGTTGTACACCAATGAGCCCCACAAGCTGGAGGAGATTCTTACTCTCTATGAGGAATGGCTGCGTGAGGAAAGGTACAAGTTTGTTGGTCTTGATCTGGAGTACACACGGGAGGATTATTTTGATTGTAGTAGAAAAGTTGCCGTTATGCAACTAGCGATGCGCAAGTATGTTCTTGTTTATCACTTGTGCAAGGCCAGGACGGAGTGCGTTGCTCTGAAGGATTTCCTTCGGAACAAAGGTATAATTTTCGCTAGTGTCAACATCAGGAACAATAGGGATGTTCTCGCAAACAGTTACCTCAAAATCCCAAGAGAGTGTCACACCGACCTTCAAGAGGAGCTCATGATCAAAGGAGGCAACCTAAGGGATTCAATGGCAGATTTGGCAGGAGTCGTCATAAACAAATCTTACTTGAGTATGAAGTCGTCTTTTCCACAAGGTCTGCATGACTACTAGGAATGGAAGCCGCTTTCCCTTGAACACCTGAAATATGCGGCAATTGTAAGTGAAAATTTCGTCTTTATATTTTTGTTTTATTGCAACAATAGTACTTTTCCCCCTTAACGTATATCTTCATTCTCATCCACTTTTTATTTTAGGATGGGTATGTCAACTACGAGCTCTACCGGCGAGTTCTATCTATGAAGGACATGATGCATCCTCGTTGTCTTCCCGACCCCGGACGCTGTTGATGCTTTTGAGCAGAACTCCAATTGAGTATAATCGTCCAGGTGGTGTGAGCAGAATGGATTCTTGGAAGACTTTCATTTCTTTTTTGTATAATTAATGAGTACTTTTAGTTCAATCCTATGGAGTACCGTCTCATGTTATGTGAATATAATTTCTTATGTTTTTTCATGTTACAAGTTCATTGTTGATGTTTGCGTGAGTTCATGTATATTTAGAGAACCTGTTGAAGTGGCGCATATGTATTGTTTGGGAGAAGCGCGTTTTGTGTTTGGATTTTATTCAGTGCCGTTTGATTGTGTTTGTATTGTTGGCTTTTACACATTTGCACAAGAGAGGCATGTCTGCTAACGTACGAGACAACATTTTAGTATCGTTTCTTTGTGTGCTTTAGGACCGTGCCTTGAGAATCCATTCATCCGTGTATGTTCAGGCTTCACTTCCGTGGCTTCTTTCCGTCTATGCATGTACATCCGTGAGACACTCCATGTGTGTAACGTGCTGGTTTCATACGACAGTTCCTCTTGACACTACACATCCATGCCTTTGCCACCACTCTTTTGTGCATCCAGGTTGTTTGTACCCGTGCTTCGATAACTATGAGAAGCCGCAATTCTGTGTCTGTATACACTGTAATTCGGTGTCTCCTCTACGTGCATTTGTGTGTCTCAGGTGTCATGCTGGCTGTGACTCTACGTGCCTCTGGTGTCAGTCCGTGAGGGGACGCATATGTATTGTTTGGAGAAGCGTGTTTTTTGTTTGGCTTATATTCACCGCTGTTTGTTTGTGTTTGTATTGTTGTGTTTTACACATTCGCACAAGAGACGCACGTCTGGTAAAGTACGAGGCAACATTTTTCAGTTTCCCGTCTTTGTGTTCTTCGGGACCGTACCTCACATGACAAACGCTATGTCTCTATGTGGTGGTGTCACACGGCAGTTTCTCTTCAGACTACACAACCGTGCCTCTGCCATCACTCTTTTGTGCGTTCAGGTGGTTTGTACCGTTGCCTCGAGAACGCCAATTCGATAGCCGTACCTGTGCGACAAAAGTCGTAATTTCGTGCCTGTATACACTGCAGTTCTGTGCGTCCTGTACCTGCATTCGCTTGTCTCAGGAGACACGCTGGCTGTGACTCTACGTGCCTGTGGTGCCAGATGCCTGTCCGTGAGGGGATGCGGTGGCTGTGACTCATCGTGCCCGTGCTTCTACACGTCCTTGCCTCTAGTCACTTTAAAACTGTGGCTCTTTCACTTCTACCGTTGATTCGGTGCTTGTATTTGATGTATCCTCATGTGATACACTTCACGTGTCTATGTGTCTGCGGTGTCACATGGCTGTCCCTCTTGAGAGTTTGCAACCGTGCCTCTCCAACAGAGTGTTCTTACCGATGCCTCTGCCACCTCTCTTTTTTGCATCTAGATGATTTGTATGCAGAGGATTTGTATCTGTGCCTCGATAATACCAATTCGAAAACCGTGCTTGTGCGTCGGAGAAGCTGCAATTCCATGTCTGTACGCAGAGGGTGTCTAGTCGTGGCTCGAGAATGTTAATTGCAAGGCTGTATTCGTGCCTTGCCAAGCCGAAGCACGTGCATGTAGAGGTTTCGTTTCCGTGCCTTTGTTGCCTGCATTCACGTGTTTACGACGAGTTGCTTCCTGTATCTCTACGTGCCTGTGGTGATACCCGTGCCTGTGGAATAGACACGTATGTGCATCGTGCGCCTGCATACCCGTTCCTGATAGACACGTATGTGCGTGTTGTGCCTGCATACCCGGGCCTCACCTGAAACTAGCCTTGACTATCGAGGGACAGATGTTGTGAATCTAGCTAGATGAGGCACGGATGAGTTTTGGCCTTCGGATCTAAGGCGTACGGCTGGCTGTTTGTTTGGTTCATTGGATTCTTCCGTTGGTGGTTTTTTTTCAAAGGAGGAATTGATGACTGATGTGCCGGCTGTTCGATGTGACTATTCGGTGTGTCAGTTATCGTAAAATAAAGTTAGAGGCTCCTCTATTTCTCCACGACATCAAATATTTGTGCACAGCCGTGACTTTACGAAGTGCATGGTTTTATGAGCTTCGGAAGCACAACCGTCTATTCGCTGTTCCTAGTTGACACGTTAATGCGCATTGTAACTCAAAGGTCCCTTGCCAAGGTTAAATACTGGCCGTGTTTGTGAGGTTTTCACATCGTATTCTAGCCACAGAACATCAGTCAGTTCCCAGCCTCTTCGCCACTCCCCAACCTTGTCGCGGGGTCTTAGGAATCTCCATTGGCACCTTGCTGCTCGTTGCCATGGACGACTTTTTGAACACCACCGAGTACCATTCTATAGTTGCCGATGGTAACACGAAGCTCGACGTGTGGTACACCAACGAGCCTGGTAAGGTGGAGGAGATCATTCGCTTGTACGAGGACTGGTTGTGCAAGGAGAAGCACAAGTTTATTGGTCTCGGCATGGAGTTCACGCGAAAGGATTTTTACGGGCGTAGAAAAGTCGCTGTCATGCATCTGGCTATGCAGAATCATGTTTTGCTCTATCACTTCTGCAGGGCCAGGACGGAGTGCCCTGCCTTGAAGGATTTCCTTGAGAATAGAGGTATAACTTTCTCTAGTGTGGGCGTCAGGAATATTAGAGATGCTATTTTTCAAGATTTCATCAGAATTCCAGAAGGGTACCATATCGACATCCAAGAGAAGTTTATGATCAAAGGCGGCAAAGAAAGGGACTCCATGGACGACTTAGCAGGAGCCATCATTGACGAATCTTATTTGAAGCTAGAGTCATCTTTTCCAGAACTTCTTCGTCACTACTGGGATTGGAAGCCACTTAGATTTGATCACCTGAAATATGGAGCTACTGTAAGTGAAGATTTCATTTTCGTTAGTTTCTGCCTTTGTTGCTAGAACAATACTTGTTTTTTTGTATATTCATGTTTTAATTTGATTTTCCTTTAGGAAGGGTATGTGAGCTATGATCTATACCGCCGGTTTCTGTCGATGAGGGACATCCTGCATCGTCGCTGTCTTCCTGATCTCAGATGACGAGGACATTTCTGAGGAGTAGTCCAGGTGGAAGTGCTTGCATGATGGATTGTGTGATGAATTGGTTATTTGGTAGTTATTGTATGGGGTAGTATTACATAGACTGATGAATTTGTAATTGTGGTTGTTTTATTTTGAACCAGATGGAGTTGACTAGTTTGGAAATTTAAGTTTATTTTTGTTCCATTTTGTTTTCTTTGATTGGGTGCCTTCAAGAATATTTTCCTCTATGATTTGTTGCTATGAGTTGGTATAAGATGAGATGTATTAAGAGGAGCACTCAGATGTGCACTCTCGTGATTCTAGGCAGTGCACAGTCGTTTGCTCAGGGAGGCATTGTTTTTGTTTCAGGCAAGGCACGCTCTGGTGTTATTAGTTTGCTAGCTTCTTCACTGACAGGTAGGGGCTTTACTTTTCCTTTGTGTTTGTACTGTGTTTGGCATAGTTGTTTTTATATTGAATATATGGTTGTGGTTGTGTGTTTGAAATGGTTTTATGCAGAGCTTGAGTGTGTTTAAGATTCTTCAGATCTTCTCACTTTGCTGTCTGTTTCAATATATGTTGTCTGTTTCAGTATATGTTCCCTGTTTTAGGCACGGTAATCCAGTGTGATACTTGCTGTGGGAGTATTGTGTTATCGACAATTGCGTTTGTCTTTCTATTACTGTGGTGGTACTTTGATTTTGAAAGGCATGGCCGTGAAGGCATTGGATGCATTGTCGTATGTTTGGTAGAGGTGTTATCTTTCCTTTCGGTATTAAATTCGGAGAGGCACTGCGTTATGTTAGTATGAGTCACTGTCATGGTTGTATGTTCTGTAATATTTCCTAGTTATTCTGTTAGTGAAGTCACGGCTGTTTAGTTAGTGGAGGTATGTGCTATGTTATGTTGAGTCAGAGTTCTGTCTGTTGTTCGCAAATGCTTTCTCTTACACGTTCGCTCAGAGAGGCACGTCTACGATGTTACTCAAAGGCATGGTCGTGCCTTTCTTTCGAAACGTTTGCTTTCACTTATTTGCCGAGAGAGACTCGTCGTTGAAACTTGTGAGGTCACAGACCTTTTACAGTTGAAGTCACGGTCGTTCTTCTGTTTTGGTATTTTTTAGTTTTAGTCGTTTATCATAGAGGATGGTTCTTATTTCGTTAACTTGAGTCACGGCCGTGTTTCCATGACTCATTTGGCTTGGGGAGGGACCGGTGTTAAGCTGTAGACAGGGGACGGTCTTGTGTTAACTGGTGGCGCACTTGTGTGTGTCAGCTTAGTTGTCCGTGGTTAGAGAGGCACGTTCTACGTGGATAAGAGGCACGACAGTGCCTCTGTGATCCAGATTACTGGAGGTGAGTCATTTAGCTCCTTCGTCAGATGCTTACGTATTGATAGTGTTTTTCCTCTGTGTTTCAATTGTTTCTTTTATTATGTCTTATTGAAGTGAGTGGTGTTCTAGTGCAAGGAAGTGATGTGTTGAATATCATGTTTAGAACTTTTGGACAAAAATATGATTCTTATTTGTAAATGTTTGCTGTTCAGGAATTTAAGACTTGACCATTTGAACGCACAGCTGTGTTTACTGTATCCATAGCAGATATCTTGGACGGACACAAAAATAGGTGAAACATTGTTGTGATTACATATGAGTCGATATGGCTGGCTGAAACAATGTTCGGATGGCTCCAGCTAAATTAAGGCTAATTTAAGCAGTAGTCATCTTCTTCCAACTCTTCTTCTTTCGCGCCGGATATTGTACTTGTCGAGGATGATGCTCAGTGCCTCAAATACATGGCCTGTGTTGTGGTTGGATGTTATCATTTTGTAAGTTAGTTGTTCTCTCATCGGTTTCACATGGATCTGCAAACACATAACCGTGCAAATTAATAAAATTTATTGCAAAACTTAATGTTCAGCTGGCTTGGATGAACGTATGTTGATGTGTTTTCAATGAGAGTGAACTTACATTATTGATAAAAAATGAATTATTATTCATATTAATGAGCAGCATCAAATGCATGGTGTAAATAGCACTGTCATCCCTGAAAATTGAGAGCATTAATGTCTGTGATTAGAAGGTGAACAGTAGTTATGGGATGTGTAGTGGAACAAAAAGATGCATGGTTTAAATGAGGTAGAGCTACAGATAAAAGAAACTTACTCTCTGTCTGAGTTACATACACTCTGCACAGGTTTGACATGAAAGGAGGCCATGGTGTGAGGATAGTTGTTGTAAGAAGAATGGTAAGCTCTCTTGAAGTTTTCGATGACAATGTCCGAGTGTTCCTTTATACTGTCGCAATTGATATAAGGACATAGAATTTCGAAGCGACGCATTGCAAGATTCACGATGATGAGGTAGATAAAATGTGGATCCTTTCTCACAGGTATTAAGACCTAAAACAATTGACAGGGAATAATATCATTGTAACAAGAAAAACTTGTAGAATCAAAGACGAACACTGTGCAGATAGAGTGAGTAGGGTGAACTCACGATGTTACATTTGTTGGGCAGTCTGTACCCAATAGTTTTTCCACAATCTGTTCCTTGAGTAGTTCTGTGCTTGCTCCTAGAACTTTAAATTTATCCTGCAGAAAATTGCAGCTGTGTCACTCAGTGTGGTAGTAGTAGTAACTGTGGTTTGTTATTATTATTTATGAGAAGCAAGAACTTACAGAAGCGTCCATGTACATTATATGCTTGTGCACAAATGCTAGCGTTGCGTAGAATTGTTCTTTCATCAGCAACGCTGAGTAAGCATCGACCATGAATGAGTGGATATATCCGTATACCTTCATTGACAAACCTAAAGTTCGATGATTGGCCCAACGTGATCGACGGAGAATATCCTCTTGCTGTAAAAAAACAAATGAATTTTAAATCGTAAGATTTTCTTTTTAAAGATAAGATGAAATGATTAGCATTATTAAACGAAGGGACCAAAACTTTACTGTAATAGGAACAATGAGTTCATTACCTTTCATTTTTCTTGACACCTGGCGTATTGTCGATGATTGTTTCATACACTTCTTTCTCCTCGTTTGTGGAATCTCTTATTTCCAAAAGTTGGCAGTGATCTTGATGGTCATTCCCTTGGTCAGTGAATCGAGTCTGTTCTAGCTCAGAATGATGTTGGTGAGGCTGGAAGACATGACCACCGGAGTTCAATTGACCATTACTAATTTGGAGACGACCCTCATTATAATTGTTGTTTCTTTGGAACATTAGGCGTTGTGGTTGGTGCTGCATGCGCAGTTCTAATGTTCTGACCGTTGGATTACCGGTTGAGCTTGAAGGAATATCTGTTGGAAAATGCTGGAGAGGATGGCGGAATACTGCATGCTGTTGAACTGTTGTTGCATGGCACTGTAAGTTTGCCCATTAGACCCGCCTCTGTGTGGTTGCTGATTGTTCTGCTCTTGAGGGTGGCGTTGTTAGCACCGTGTAGTGCTGTTATTCTGAGCATCATTTTGTTGGGGGTAGTGGGCATCACGGACATTGGTTTGTTGCTGGTACTGCTTGTGACTTTGGTTGTTCCACGCATATGGTGAGCGCTGGCTTTTGTTTGAACCGTCGTTATTCTGAGCACCAGGATGTCGGTAGAAGTGGTTTTTGATACTAGGAGCTGGTTGGTTGCAGTGTTGGGACAAGGGAGTTGCTGGTAAACTTTGGGACAAGACAGTTTGAGTTAAACCTGTAGAGTATGACATATCAAAGGCCTGTGTGGGGTGGCTACCGCCTGACATTGATCCTGATCTGCTGGGTATAGGTGGCTCTGGATAGTTAGAAAGGGAAGATCTAGCTGACGAGCTTGAATTATTGGCCAACTGTGGGACAGTATCAGGTTGGCATTGTTGTGATGCTACTTGGTTATGAAAGGGTTGTTTCTTTATTTGTTCAATGACTCTGTCAAGTTGTTCATAGATAGATGGGTCAGACCATATTTGATCATCATTAATGAATCCACAATTAAGGAGGCTTCTGTGGTTGTCAGCTTGTAGAGACTGGTTGTTTGCAATTTCTGTTGAATTTTGTGGAGGCTCCAGTATCCTAACTCTTTTCATAGGAGGCGCTGTACTCTTGTTACCTGGATCTTCTGACTACTTTAAGGACCTCTTGTGAGGTGCCATTTGTGGTTCTGGTTCTGGCGGATGTGCGCTTGTGGTAATAGGGACACTGTTTGTGGGATCAATAGGTGGTTGCTTCGTACACTGTTCATGTTCTTCTGCAATGTTATTGTCTTATGCATTGACAGATGGTGCAGCAACCAGTGGAGCATCACTAGTGGATGGAATTGCTTTTCCCGTGTCCAGTACTGAGCCAGAGCCGCTGGCAGAATCACTGGGGACTTCTACTATAGGAGGAAGGGAGGAAGTAGCTCTTGTGCGTTCTGTTTCAGCAATGTTCTTCTCGTCACTCAAAGTTGAAACAAGATGGACCTTATCTTCCTGTAGCGAAGAAGAACGTTGTCTAGTGACATTGTTTGATTTTTGTGCAGGCTGGGATACAGTGAGGCTTTTTGTGTTGGTTGAATAGTTGTTGTGAGCGCTGTCAGAACCGCTGAACCGTGCAGTAGTTGGTGATGTTTTCCCAATGTGATAAACAGGTGCTCCAAGTGTATCTGCTAGGATTGGATCATTCAGTAATTGTTTGTCAACCGCAGAGTGCGAGGCTGATGTTTCTGTTGCAGTAGGTTTTGCTGTTTCCTCCAAGAGTTTTTTCAGAGCGCAGTCGACCTACCTTACGAAGCATGGTTGATCTCCCGTCGTACGGAAGCAGTGTTACAATTAACACAAAGGCACAACTGACGTACTATAGGAAGCACTTCTTTGTTTAACACAAAGGCACATGACGTACTATAGGAAGCACTTGTAGTTTTAACACAAAAATCACGGATGACGTACTATAGGGAGCACTTCTATATTTAATACAAAGGCACAGTTAATGTTCTATAGGAAGTACCTGTATTTTTAACAGAAAAGCACAGGTAACATACTATAGGGAGCACTTCTATATTTAACGCAAAGGCACAACTAACGTATTATAGGAAGCACTTCTAGTTTTAACACAAAATTACAGCTAACGTACTATAGGAAGCACTGTTAGTTTTAACGCAAAAGCACGGGTAACATATTATATGAAAGCACTTCTTCTTTTAACACAAAAGCACAGCTAACATACTATACGAAGCACTGTTAGTTTTAACGCAAAGGCACGGCTAACGTATTATAGGAAGCACTTCTAGTTTTAACACCAAAACACAACTAACGTACTATAGGAGGCACTTGTATATCTAACACCAATGCGCAGTTAACGTAGTATAGGAAGCACTTTTATATTTAACACAAAAGCACGACTAACGTATTATAGGAAGCAGTTCTGGTTTTAACACGAAAGCACAGATAACGTCCTATGGGAAGCACTTCTAGTTTTAACACAAAGGCACAAATAACGTCCTATAGGAAGCACTTTTATATTTAACACAAAAGCACAACTAACATAGTATAACACTTCTATATTTAACACGAAAGTGCAGCTAACGTCCTATAGGAAGCACTTCTGGTTTTAACACAAATGCGCAGTTAACGTAGTATAGGAAGCACTTTTATATTTAACACAAAAGCACAACTAACGTACTATAGGAAGCACTTCTGTTTTTAACACAAAAGCACAGCTAACGTCCTATAGGAAGCACTTCTGGTTTTAACAGAAAAGCACAGCTAACGTATTATAGGAAGCACTTCTATATTTAACACAAAAGTATGGCTAACGTCCTATAGGAAGCACTTCTGGTTTTAACATAAAGGCACAGCTAAGGTACTATAGGAAGCACTTTTATATTTAACACAAAAGCACAACTAACGTACTATAGGAAGCACTTCTATTTTTAACACGGAAGCACAACTAACGTCCTATAGGAAGCACTTCTGGTTTTAACACAAAAGCACAGCTAACGTAGTATAGGAAACTGTCTGGATGAACACAATAGGACATGTATCTGTTTCACAAAAACTTAGGGAACATCATTTCAAACATAAAATCATGTGCAGAAGCTGGAAATCACTTACGGAAAAAAGTTTTTCTTGAGGCACAAATTCTTCTATGTATGCTTCTAGTCTGGGACTCATTTGAAAAAATGGCGCCTGAAAGCCAGGCGGTGGTTGCAAAGGTGTGCGCCTAATGTCTTTCAGCTGTCATGTGGAAGGAAAAAATTACAGTCAAGTCAAGTTAATATATGGCAGCTAAGTCATTATGTTGAGTCGAAAAGTTCGCCAAAGGAAAATGATGAAAAGTTGACTCACCGTGTGTTTCCCAAAAATTCTGTCCTCCGTTGACAGGCTGTCTATGTTAGCATAATTCGTAATGGCCTCTGTGTCCCACATGACAAGTCTTGCAGGAGTGTTAGGTTCCAGGTCCATAATCTTCGTATCCAGGTACTCAAAATACGTTATCTGCAAGTGAGGAAGAGGTAAAATTTAATCATGTTCTTGTAGCTGCATGTGGGTATAAAGAAGTGTTCAAGTTAGTGAACGAACCACTGGTATCAGGAGGCAGCCACACAGGGCGCCTGTGAATCCTTTGTCCTTGAAGGTCTGGAGTGATGTCACCAATTTCTCTGTGACAGCATTGGACCAATCATATGATGATATGTTACTTGCTGGTCCTTCTAGAGCGGCTAAATAGTCGGGGCTAACGCAATCATATGTCGTTGGGCATAGAAATACCGCTGTTGCAAACATCACGAAAACCCGTTGAAACACTTCTCCTGTCAGCTCTGGGGTTATGAGATCAGTTACCTCTCTGATGTTTGGAGCATGCCTAGCACACCGAGTTTCAGACTTAACCTGACATCTGAAAGCTTCTGAGCATTTTCTAGGGATAATGTGCCCGCCCAGTGGAATTCCTTAGATCCGGTGCACGGTGTACGAGTTGATAAGGAATCTGTATCCACTAGGCAGCATGAAACACCTGGAAGGGCAATCAAAATAGCGGACAAGCCAGCGAACGAAACACCTTGGAAGCTCGCGAAAGCATAGATCTAGTAGGTACCCAAAACCAATATCTCTGACTAGCTGTTTTTGTGGTTCTGTTAGCTTTTCACAGACAGAAATGAATTTCTGGAAGCTAAGTTTTGTGCTGAATTCTTCTTCGTATTCACCCATTGCAGCAGCTCTGCAGATAGAGATAAGAAATGACCTTTAGCAAATTTATTGTTGAACCACATGCTTTTTCTGGCAGAAGCTTACATATAAACGCCGACTCGGCAAAATAGAGATAAATATTTAAGTCATGATAAAAAATGCAGCTAGAATGAGAGGCATTGATTTCCAAAGAAATTTCAACGACACACGCGAGATGCATGATAAAAAACACCTACTTCGAGGCAGCAAGCTGCTTCTTTGTCCTGTACTCCTCAATAAGCTTTTTGTGCGCTGCAGGTTTTAACTCGATCCTTAGTCTCTCTGTCTCTAGTTGGTCATGAACCATGAAATCTTGGGTGACAATCTCCGTGCCATCGACAGACTGAGACTGAGTCTCCGACAGCTGTGGGGTGGAATCCATCTCATCGAACTCTACATAAGAGGTCATGAGACGTCATCGTTATCAGGTCAGCTATGTAAGACAATTGTTAGCAGTCCATGTGAGACTATCATCAACAGGCTGGTTAGCTAAGACGGGTTCTAACTCTGAGTTAGTAACTGCTTTGCAAAAACGGACGTAAATCCTTTGGATCTCTGCTATAGATTGCGGATCTATACAAATAATTTGACCTGTCTCTAGTTGGTTAGCTAAGACGAGTGCTTAAGTTTTGCATGGCTGGAGATATAACTCAAGTTAGCAAAACCACGGCACAAGCATGCAGTTTGCATGGTTAAAGTGAGGTTAGCTGAGTCCTAATTTTAAATCCGTAACCCCTCTGCTGTTAAGACGGCGCAACAGTTTGAGCACCGACCAGCTGGAGATAATTGGATGCGGAACCGATATTCAAATCGCGCCCCACCTACTGTGTTGAGCACATGCGGTGTGTACGCAGCCCGCGGAATTGCTAGCACTAGTAATTTTTTTTGTTCAAATGTTGAATCGGTGGCATAATCATGGTGAGAATGCAATGGATTACCTGAACAGGAGATCCACGGCGAGTGAGATGAAGGAGACCGATAATTTTTTCAGTGATGAGCGAACTCTGTGGAGGGATCAGGATTGGCTTCCTTTGGAGAGCTCGCCTGTCGCCACCGATGCTAGATGGAGAGAGATCTGGAACTCATCTACGGATGACCCCACAAGTTAGTCAAATACTTGGAGGAACTATTTGAGAGCCCACATGTCAGTATGAGCTTGAAGTCCACCTACCACATTTTCACACCTCAGATGGAGGTACTCCTCGTAGGACTCATATAAGGCCGACCCCACAAGTTAGTGAGAGACTTAGAGGAATTAGTAACTGAGAGCCCACTTGTCAGTGTCATGGACGGTCAAGTGAAGTCGACCTACCACATCTCGTCACGCCCAAAAAACATGCCCATCTCTCATGCGTCGCAAAACTCACCCCACCTATCAGGTTATTCTTCTCCTGCATGCAAAAAATGAAGTAGCCTCTCTCTTTCTTTCTTTCTTTCTTTCTTTCTCTCTCTCTCTCCCTCTCTATTTCTC
The DNA here is from genome assembly GCF_002162155.2 of Triticum dicoccoides. Taxonomy (NCBI): domain Eukaryota; kingdom Viridiplantae; phylum Streptophyta; class Magnoliopsida; order Poales; family Poaceae; genus Triticum; species Triticum dicoccoides. Next base: position 508,719,690 of record NC_041392.1, on the reverse strand, counting down.
TTTTCTCTCTCTCCGAGATTCAAAATCATTGAAGGGGATCGCTGACAAACTGCAGGGAAGCAGATCCCTCCACAATTTAGAAAGGTGTGACTTCCGAACAATCAGCGCATAAGATTCGGCAATCAAAGGTTAGTAAAAAATTTATCAACGCACCTTTTGCGTGGCGATTCCTGATACACGAGATTCAATTCGTTGATGAATTTGTTGTGGTCGGGATTCATAGAATAAAACTGTTTAGTTTTACACTGTAGCTTTGATTTGAATTTGTTTTTTGTTTTGTATCCTCTTGTCCTTGTAATACGAGGTTGTTACTTTTGTTAGGTTTCATGGTTATCTTTGTGTTAAGTGTTGCACAAGCAAATTAGCATGAGAGGATCTCACTTTGGTTGAGGTTGTAGTTTAATGAAAAATTAATATATGTATATATTTATATTTGTTAATTACATAGAACTAAAAATATATCTCTGTTGATAACGACTTCGAAAAGTTTTAACACTGATACTGCAGGTTTATAACCTTTATATTTTTTACATCTCTTTTTCGGGGCAGATGTTCAGGAGTGCGTCATCTGGTTAGGACAACAGGGATGGTCGGTCTTTGAACGACATCGGCAAGGATTATGGGAGGCAGGTAATAGTAAGGCAGTTGAACATTACTGTTTGGTCTTTTATTCCTGGGACGTTTGCTGTTAAGGTGTCACCACTGAGAACACCAAATAGTAGATCATTAACAACAAGAAAAATGATTTATATATCCTAGATGAATGCTGTAATATCTGTTTATCATGTGCATCTACTTTGCAGTTGAGTATCGAGAGGTGGAAGAATTTTTTTTACTACAAAACGAGAAGAAGATCAAGGATGCAGATGCTGTCAAACACGCACATGCCATGCGGGCTGGAATAATTGGAGTCAAGAGTGAGATACAAGTTCTTGGCAAACGCCCCAACCAGGAGCATGGTGTGCAACAGACACCTGCCAAGAGGAGCATTCTAAGCAGAAGAGGCTCCTCTAAGCAAATTGTCCAGGTAAAGACGAAAATTTCAAACGCTGGTTTTAACGTATGTGGAAATTTTAGTCGCATGTGCTTCTAATTATTTTTTGGTTTGAAGACGCAGATGCCCACAAAGGCGCAGAGCGGGCGTTGTGACGACGCAGCATTTGTAGACGGTCATAATGAAGAGGTGCAGGGTAACAAAATTTCCTTTGATGCAAGCAGAAGGATCATTGGCAACAAAAGCATTGGTGTTCAAGGATTCGGTACGGTTTGCACAAGCAAGAAGAGCCTAACGAAATCAAACATAGGAGCAATAAGCTCTACCATACAGTAGAATCAGAAAGCAATATAGGTGACAGCATATACGAACGTGCAACAACATTTAAAGCAAATTTATATTTTTCGTGAGTAATTTTTTCTTTGTTTTCGTCTGGTATATTTAAATTGCAGTATCTTCCACACGCAGGTGTACGAGGAAGGAAGCAAGTATCGCGGTAGTCCACGAATTGATGAAAACATAAGGCAAGGTCCTTTGAAAGCATCACCTGTGGTGTTCAACATGAGGGGGTCCTTCCAAAGGATCTCTGATGGCATTAAAAATCGTCAGCGAAATCACCAATGCACGGAGGTTGTCGCCAAAATTTGATGGACAAGAGAGGCATGGGAAAACAAAGGTGACGTCGGAACTATGCTTTTCAATTCAACACACAAACAGTTTTATGGGAGAACAAGGTAATATGGAAAACAGGAGGACGGCTGTCTGTCTTGTACGGCTATATGTGCAGTTGTTATTTTATATAGGTTGTTGTTGTGCGTCTCCGGTTGTATGGTGTAAACAGAAGCACATCTGTGCCTCTTTGTGCAGATGTGTGTGTAGCATGGTCACATTCGTGATGTGAACAGTGCCTCTGGTGTACTGCTTATACTCGGTGAAGAGGCACGGGTCTGGTTTTGGTATACCAGATGAGCCCTGATGAGTCATATAAATCTTTTGCTTAGAAATTAAAATAATGCATATGCTGCTCTGGATATCTAATTTTGTTTCTTGCCATGTGTTCAGGATTTGGCGGAGGGGATAGCAGATCAGGGGAAGAAATGTCATAGTTCTCCATCCATTTCGAAGGAAACGCAACGTTCACAGCAGCAAGTAGCGTACAACGCCAGTACGAATTGCATGGTAGAAGCAGCACAGTCCCTTGGTTGCTCGAGTGCTGGAGAAACAGGGAGCAGCATTGCACAATCCAACATTGGAGAGGCAGACTCATTTATGGATTTGGCCGTGGCATGCAGAAACGATTCTGCTACACGTGACAAACAACAGAACAGCAGCTCCACTGTAAATGGACCTGTGGCTGGTGATGAGACTGATGTCGTCAGAAGTGAATGCGACCAGACGAACGAAGACACGGTAGACAGAATCATCATGGCGCCACCGACCATTGTAGAGAAAGAAATGGATGACATGTTTAAAGATTTCATATACCCAATGATTCAGGAGGTCACTGAAGCGGTCGAACCAGAAGGTGGTATGGTATTCGGATCATTGGATGAGTGCTTTTTCTTTTTCTGCAGATATGCTAGAAAGGTTGGGTTTGCTGCCAAGCGATCAACGAGCAGATGATCGACATACGATCAGCAGCTTGACAAGCAGGTTTTTCAGTGCACCAAGGAAGGGCAGAATAAAACAACTGAGAGACATGTTAAGGAGAGAAGGAGAAACTGCTTGATCCGGACAAGCTGCCCAGTCCAAATAACAGCGAAGAGGGATACAGATAGGAGGAAATGGTATCTGAAGAACGTGCGTCTAAAGCACAACCACGATCTTCACCCATCTGATTGGATGCTGAAGTTCATGAGATGCTATAAGAAGATGACACCTTAGGAGAAATTCTTTATACAAGTGATGCAGAAGGCGAGGTTAGAACCAAGGAAGGTTATGCAGATTTTTGCTGCCATGGGGAAATCGAGGCGAGAAATTATGTTCGACACGATTGACATAAGCAACATTGCATGCCGGGACAGGGCTGGAGAGCGCGGCACTGATATCGCAGACACCATGAAAATGTTTGCTGATATGCAGAGGCGGAGGCCGGGATTCCACCATGTGGAAGAGACAGAGAACAATGTAGTGCACAGCCTGTTCTGGACAGACTCCTTGTGTAAGATGAATTATGATCTATATGGAGATTTCGTGTCTTTTGACACCACATTCTCTACGAATATATATGGCTTGCAATTTGCACCAATTATAGGTGTCGACAACCACGGGTCGACCGTCCTATTTGGAGTAGGCCTTTTGAAGGATGAGAAAATAGGGTCATTCAAGTGGCTCCTAAGCACGTTTGTCGAGGAAATGGGAGGTAAAGAGCCGAAATACATAATTACAGACCAGGACCAGGCGATGAAGACTGCAATAAAGGAAGCTCTTCTGAGGACGAGGCACAGGTTCTGCTGGTGGCATATTAGGAAGAACCCGAAGGAAAATAATGCAGCAGTGTTTGCGCAGCACCCAGGGATGTCTGATGATATATTTTGAATCATCAAAAACTCACTAGATCAAGACGAGTTTGAGCATGCCTGGAAAGCAACAATTTCTCTGCACAAGGCGGAAGGCAACAAACATCTGAACACGCTATGGGAACTCCGAAATTTTTGGGTGCCGGCCTACTTCAAGGACTGTTTCTATCCTTTCTCGTCAACAACCACTCGCAGTGAGAGCACGAATTCGATGTGGAAGAATTACGTCGGCCACAAGGACACTATAAAAAGGTTTGTTGATGCGTATCACATGATTCAGCAAAATTGCCTCGCCACGCTTGACAAGAAAAGATACCGAACAGAAGAGAAGGCGCCATCACTAGAGACGGGTTTTCCGATTGAAAGACAAGCAAGTCAAGTATACACAAATGAAATTTTCAGGAAATTCCAGCTGGAGCTACGGAACCGGACTTACTTCAAGTGCTCTGATCTGGCAAAGGGAAGGCAGTATTTTTTAAAAAAGATTATTGATCCTAGAGATAAAGTGTGGAGACCTTATCCCGGCGAGGAATTTGACAGGTCTGAGTTCAGGGTAGATGTGGATGAGCAAAAAGAAATATACAGTTGTAGCTGCAAGAAAATGAGTAGGGATGGCACTCAGTGCTGCCATGTGCTTAAGGTGATGGACCAAACAGGCATGATCGATCAACTTCCAAAATCCTTTGTCATCCCCAGATGGACCAGGAATCTATCAGAGAGTGTGAAAGTTCTGTCTACAAGTCAAGGTGATAGCATGACCATACAAGACGATGAAACTATGAGATTCGGCCTCGCTTATGCTGAGTTGTTGGATATCTGTTCAAATGCATGCAGAAAAGTGAAGGCATACCGTGTGTTGCGTGAGTGTACGGTAGATATGAAAATAAAAGTCATGGCGGCACTTGCCGAGGAACCAGACACATGCATTCTTGTTGAAACTCTCAAGAACCCTCCCATGAGTGGCTCAAAGGGTACGAAAAAAGGAGATCGAATCAAACTGGTTCTGAGAAGAAAGGAAAATGCTACAAAGCCGCAACCAAGTGCGGCCGTTGTCGAGAAAAGGGTCACAACAAAACAAACTATCCGGATAACCCAGAAGTGCAGGAGAGGATGAGGATTGAAGAGGAAAAGAGGAAATCACAGCAGGAGAAGAGGGCAAGGTCAATGAAATGGCCGACAACACTGACAACACCATCGAGGACATCAAATGGCTCAGGATAATGCACTCCAAGCCCAGGAGGAAGACGTTAGACGCCAGCAATTCCAACGACCCCACTGACAACAGGGAGCATTTTCCAAAGTCTCGCATCTACGCCAGAATCGAACATCACGCAAGCTAGGCACACAGAATGCATGCAGGGAAGCCCGGGACAAGGCACGGAATCTGCGCAGTCCATTTTCAGAAATGAAAGGTCTGAGAGGAGACTTTTTGGTACCGGAGAACAGTACGAATAGAAAAATTAAAAGGTAATTGTAGTGACCAGACCTCAAACGGTCCAATCTCTGTGCTCCGGTGTCATCCCTGGATCAGTAATGCTGACATCACACAGTACTTGAAGGATTTATAATAGAGTAGCAATCACACACTTATTACATCGAGTGTCTCAAAAGAGAACTTATTACAATAAATATGGCTTAAGGCCATCTAATATCGATAACAGCGGAAGGCTTGGAAGATAAGTGAGTCCATCAACTCCAACGACATCACTGAGTATAGAACCACGACCTAAAACTCCTTAATCGTCGTCTGAAAAGTCTGCAACATTAACGTTGCAGCCCGAAAACGGGTCAGCACATGGAATATGCTGGCAATGTAACACATAGAGACTAATGGAATGAAACAACTATTCTATATGCATATTTGGCTGGTGGAAAGCTCTATGGTTACAGTTTTGCGAAAAGCCAATTTTTCCCTACTGCAAAGGAATAAATTTATTTAACTATCATGGTGGTTGTTAAACATTGAGAATGGTTGACAGCATTCTCAATCCCAATTAAACATCATTAAACAAACCCATCAAACTTAATTTTATAGTAACATGCTGAGATTCACATGATAATCCAAGTACTAGATACTCAATATGTCCATAACCGGGGACACGTCTAACCATGATTAGTTTATACACTCTGCAGAGGTTTGCGCACTTTTCCCCACAAGACTCGATCTCCTCCGTTGGATATCTCGCACTGCATGGTGTTTGAGAAACGGATGACCGAGACATAGTCTTTCAGAAGTGCTAGCACCTTACGATCGGGTAGACCGTAGCACCTACATCCCCTACATCTGCTAGTCTACCACTGTAAGAGTTCGCATGACTTAGTAAACTATGCTAGAGCCCATAATAGCTTGTGGCTGCACACGGAAGTTTCTAGCATGAATAATCTCATGATCCCTTTGAGCCTGGGTGGCGGTCCAAAAGAAAACAGGCAATCCTGGAATACCCAGGTACCTCAATCCACCCAGATGTGTGTTTAAGTTGCCACCTTAGATAAACCATTAATTAACAATACTCACATATGTCATGGATATCACTCACCCAATCCGCGTCTACTAGCATAGCATAGCAATGGTAAGCAAACGTAGAAGTAACTCCCAAAGGTTTGATAATAAACAGGTAATAGGTACTACCTCAACTACTTCCCACCCCACAATTTAATTAGACCCTAATCATGCAATGTGTAAGGATTGATCTAATGCAATAAAACTGGGCAGTAGGAGGTATGATCAAAGTGTTACTTGCCTTGGTGATGATCCGTGAAACCTAGAGATTCGAAGTAACAGCCGGCGCACTTCGGGTATTCTATCGCACACAAACAAACAAGCATACAATAAGTACTCATATAATGCACAGGTAAAAGTCAAATAAGAGAACTAACCAGAAAGTTCAACTTAAGAACTCCGATTTGCAAAAAGAATCAAATCGAACGAAGCAACGAAAGTCAAACGGCGAAAGAAAACAACTTTGTTCTACTAATCTGGATCTAAGGCAATTTTTACAGTGGCAAAAACTTGTTTAAGTTGGTTAAACGGATAGAGGGTTTCGAGACGAAACTCCAGGCGCTTGAATCGCCTGATTCCGATAAACGAGCGAAAAGTTATAGTAAAACGAAAATCGGATCAGAAATCGCGATCAGAAAATAATCGCGGAAAATCCGAGAAAAAGAAAAACGACGAACGGATTAACGAACGAACGTTCGTTAACCGGATCTAAAAAACATAAACTAAAAAAAAAACGATGGAAAACCGATTGTTTTTTTTAAAACCGGCGGCGCAGGTTACGAGGCAAACCTCGGGCGGCGGGTCGGTGAGGCGGCGGCACGGCGGCTCCGGCGACGGCAGGCGGCGGCGCGGCGGCGGCGGCAGGCGGGCGGCGCGTTAGGGTTCGGGGCGCGGGGCTGGGCTGGCTTCGGTTGGGCCCCCCCCGTCTTATAAAGCCTACGCGGGCCGGAGTCCCGGTCGGACACGACCCGTAGGTCGGTGCGATTTTTTTAAATAATTACGCGCAGAAGAAAAATAAAAAGAAATACTAAACGGACTCCAAAAATCCCGAGATAAATTTTCCCCGACTTCTAAAATCAAGCCGGACAAAGTGGACATTTATTTGGGGCCTAAATGCAATTTTGAAAAACGCATATTTTTCCTAAATTCAAATAAAATATCGAAAAACTCCGAAATAAAATCTTATTTGATTTCTTTATTAAATCCTCAATATTTCTTTATTTTTTTAAAGTCATTTTATTCCCTCTCTCATGATTTTGTAATAGAAATAATTGATGATAAAATAAATAAAAATCAAATGATCCTATTCTCAATTTTTGAGAAAACTTAAATATGAAAATAACGAAATCCCCAACTCTCTCCGTGGGTCCTTGAGTTGCTTAGGATTTCTTGGATCAAAACCAAAAGCAAATAATATATGATATGCATTGATGATCTAATGTATAACATTCCAAATTGAAAATTTGGGATGTTACAAACCTACCCCCCTTAAGATGAATCTCGCCCTCGAGATTCGGGTTGGCTAGAAAATAGGTGAGGGTGGTCCTTGAGCAAATCTTCCTCTCGTTCCCAGGTGGCTTCGTCCTCCGTGTGGTGGCTCCACTGGACCTTACAAAACTTGATAACCTTGCTGCGAGTGACCCGGCTGGCAAACTCGAGAATCTTAATTGGTTTCTCCTCATAGGTCAAATTGTTATCCAACTGGATTGCTTCCAATGGCACTGTGTCTCTCAAAGTATGTCAGCCATCTCCGCGTGGCACTTCTTCAACTAAGAAACATGGAACACATCATGAACTCCTGACAATCCTTCGGGCAATTCCAACTTGTAGGCCACTTCTCCCATACGTTCCAATACTCGGTATGGTCCTACAAATCGTGGCGCTAACTTTCCTTTAACACCAAAGTGCTTTGTTCCCTGAAGTGGTGATACTCGAAGATAAGCTCTATCTCCAACTTTGTAAACTATCTCCTTGCGTTTAGAATATGCATAACTCTTCTGTCTGGACCGGGCTATCTTGAGCCTATCGCGAATCAATTTCACCTTTTGTTCAGACTCCTTAATAAAGTCAGGTCCAAACAACTGGCGGTCTCCAACTTCTTCCCACGACAACGGTGTCCTGCACCTCCTTCCGTACAAGGCTTCGAAAGGGGCCATATTTAAACTAGCTTGATAACTGTTGTTGTAAGAGAACTCTGCATATGGCAAATTGTCGTCCCAACTAGATCCGTAGTCTAGCACACAAGCTCTCAGCATATCCTCCAAAATCTGATTGACTCTCTCGGTTTGTCCATCTGTCTGTGGATGAAAAGCTGTAGTGAATTCTAGCCTGGTTCCCAAAGTTTCGTGCAACTGCTTCTAGAACTTTGAGGTAAACTGGGTTCCTCTATCTGATACGATACTCATTGGAACTCCATGCAGACATACGATCCTGGTCATGTATATCTTTGCCAACTTTGCACTGGTATAGGTAGTCTTCACTGGAATGAAATGAGCTACCTTTGTCAAATGATCGACTACAACCCATATCGAGTCATAGCCTGAACGTGTTCCGGGCAATCCTGTAATAAAATCCATGCCTAGCTTATCCCACTTTCATTCGGGTATCGGCAGTGGTTGTAGCAATCCTGCTGGCTTCTGATGCTCTGCCTTCACTCTCTGACATACATCACAAACTGCTACGTACTCCGCAATATCCTTCTTCATTCCGGTCCACCAGAAAATATCCTTCAAATCCAAATACATCTTGGTATTTCCTGGGTGAATCGAATATGGTGAATCATGGGCCTCTTGCAGAATTAGCTTTCTAATCTCCGGATCATTTGGTACATAGACACGGTCTTCAAACCATAAGGTATCTTGCTCGTCCTCATGAAATCCCTTAGCCTTTCCCTTGCTAAGTTTCTCCTTAATAGAAGCAATCTCCTTGTCAGTCCTTTGAGCTTCTCTGATTTTATCCATCAATGTAGACTGAATCTCCAATGCTGCTACATAGCCTCTCGGGACTATTTCTAAACATAACTCTCGAAGATTTTCGACTAACTCCCGTGGTAATTCTCTCGTCATTAGGGTGTTGACATGACTCTTACGGCTTAATGCGTCGGCTACTACATTATCCTTTCCGGGGTGATAATGCAATTTCATATCATAATCCTTGATGAGCTCCAACCATCTCCTTTGTTTGAGATTCAACTCCTTCTGTGTGAAAATATATTTGAAACTCTTATGATCCGTATACACCTCGCAATGGTTTCCAATCAGAAAATGTCTCCAAGTCTTCAGTGCATGCACTACGGCTGCTAACTCCAAATCATGCATAACATAATTCAACTCATGAGGCTTAAGCTGTCATGAGGCATATGAAACAACTCTCCCTTCCTGCATAAGCACTTCTCCAAGTCCTCGATGTGAAGCGTCGCAATACACCTCATAATCCTTGGTCTGGTCTGGCAAAATCAACACTGGTGAAGTAACCAAACGTTTCTTCAACTCCTGGAAACTAGCCTCACATTCCCCCGTCCATATGAACTTGGTATCCTTCTTCAACAACTCCGTCATAGGCTTCGCAATCTTTGATAAATTCTCAATAAATCTCTGGTAGTATCCTGCGAGTCCAAGAAAACTCCGGATCTCTCCAACTGTGGTTGGTGCTTCCCAATTGGTCACGGTGATAACCTTTGTGGGGTCAATTGCTATTCCTTCTCCAGATATAACGTGTCCGAGGAATCCTACTTCCTTCAACCAAAACTCACATTTGCTAAACTTGGCATATAGTTGATGTTCCCTGAGCTTTCCAAGAACCAAACACAAATGTTCCTTATGCTCCTCTTCATTCTTTGAGTAAACCAGTATATCATCAATGAACACTATGACGAACTTATCCAAGAACTCCATAAACACTTTGTTCATCATGTTCATAAAATATGCAGGTGCGTTAGTCAGACCAAATGACATAACGGTATACTCGTACAGTCCATACCTGGTGGTAAAAGCCGTCTTGGGTATATCCTGTTCCCGAGTCTTCAACTGGTGGTATCCTGATCGCAGATCAATCTTGGAAAATACCTTAGCTCCTTGCAATCGATCAAACAGATCATTGATCATCAGTAGTGGGTACTTGTTCTTGATTGTTACTTCATTCAATCCTCGATAATCGACAGCCATCCTTAACGATCCATCCTTCTTCTCCACTAGAAGTACTGGCGATCCCCAAGGTGAGGAACTTGGGCGAATATAACCTTTATCCAGTAACTCCTTAATTTGCTTCTTAATTTCCACCAAATCCTTTGCAGGCTGTCAGGACCCCGACTCAATGCCACATCGATCTAGCATGTAACACCTCATATCACTTTGCGGCCTCACGCACGGTATTCCCACGGGTGTCGCCTTACCTTAGCCCGGGACCGTTTGCGCCTTTTGGCACACGTATATGACAGTGTCGCTAGCATCCATATGATAAGGAGCCCGGGCTGACATGGCTAGTCGTAAACCCAAAGTGGCACAGACTTACAGGGACAGGCATCCATGACCCAGCATCGAACGTGTCGGTCATCAGCGAGTGAATCCAGGCTGTAGCACTGGGCTAGCAGGACTCCGGTGAACCGGGCTGTAGCAGGCTAACAGGACTCCGGTATTCATCGCGTGACATTTCCTCGAAGGGACAGACACAGGAACGAAGAAGGACACATGCCGGCCAGCCTAAGTGTTCCGGAGCGGTAGCGAGCTACCATGGCTCGGTGGAAACACTAGGAGACATTTCCCGGTAAGAGAGGCTACTAAAGATAAACAACTAGATGGTCAGATCCCACACATACCAAGCATTTCAATAACATACACACAATATGCTCGATATGTGCAAATACAACATGGCATCACAACATGACTCTATGACTCAAGTAATATTCAATAGGCTCCGAGGAGCGAGATATTACAAACATGGGTCTTATGACCCAACAATCAGAGCATACAAGTCAAAGCACATGCGGAAGCTTAACATGTCTGAGTACAGACATATATAAATGAAAAAGGCTGAGAAGCCTGACTATCTACCAATCCTGCCGAGGCACAAGATCGTAGCTGAGGTAACAAGCTAAACGTCGAAGTCCACGCGAAACTACTAGTGAGACCGAAGTCTCTCTGCAAAAACATAAAATAGGCAAACGTGAGTACAAATGTACCCAGCAAGACTTACATCAGAACTAACTACATATGCATCATTATCAACAAAGGGGATGGTGGGGTTTAACTGCAGCAAGCCAGCTTTGACTCGGTGGCTATCCTGAACTACGACTGCAATGTAACTCTTTTGAGGTGGCGCACACGAGTCCACATATTCCCCATATCAATACACCACTATGGATCCGCTCCCGTCTCCCTACGAGAGCGCCATCCATAGCACTCACGCTTATCTTGCGTATTTTAGAGTATCCACTTTCACTTGTCTATGAACTGATATAAGCAACCCAGAAGTCCTTTTCCGCGGACACGGCTATTCGAATAGATGATGATAACCCTGCAGGGGTGTACTTCACACACGCTCTCACCACTTACCGCCGTTTACACGACATGTACTCGGCAACCTTCAAGCGGAAGCCCAACGTGGGTGTCGGCCACGGCCTACCTAAACACTCGAGTCTCTAGTCCAGGTTTATCGCCTATTCGGGTTCCATCCATGAGGAGATCCGGCCGGAGTTTCGCTCACAGCCCCAAACGATGTGAACAGGGTTCCCGAGACACCAAAAGGGCGCCCGGTACACCGTGCCACGTGCCTACCGCATCACAGCCCACCCCTACGGTCAGCGCTGCGCACGGCCTCCAGCATACTACAAACACCAGAAACTACTTGCAACTCCTGGACAGAGGACAAGGGTGATTAAGAAGCCGAGAGGGTCCATTGGTTTCGGGCCCAATGCGTGGTAGTAGCTGAATCATGGATCACAAACACAGAACTCAGTTCCTGAGGACGGCTGCAATGAGACAACCCACCATGTACTCCTACATGGCCTCTCACCGCTACCTTTACCAAATCGTGTTCACACGCTTAGCTCACACACCGTAGGACATGTTCACACACCTCTGATTCATCCCGGATGAATCAGACCTGACTCGACTCTAAGCAGTAGCAGGCATGACAAACAAGCATGAATGAGTAGGCACAACAGGGCTCAAACAACTCCTACTCATGCTAGTGGGTTTCATCTATTTACTGTGGCAATGACAGGTCATGCAAAGGATAAAGGGGTTCAGCTACCGCAGCAGGTAACAGATGAATCGTTGTTGTCCTAATGCACTAAAAGAGAGCAAGAGCGAGAGAGTGGGATTGTATCGGAATGAACAAGGGGGTTTTGCTTGCCTGGCACTTCTGTAGATAACATTGAGTCTTCATCAGTGTCAACGATCACAACGTCAGAACATCGTCTACCGGGAGGGAACAGATACCGGCAACAAGGAAGAAATACAATCAATGCAATGCACAATATGATGCATGCTCATGACATGGCAATATGAATGTGTTTTGAGCTAATGCAACTAGCAACAGATTAAATGAAGTTGGTTTGAATACAAGATTCAAATTCAAACTCCATATGTGATTATTTAAATGCCCTTTAAACGTTTTGTCCAAAACAGAGGACAAACATTGTTCAAACATGCATGAAAATGGTACAGATGGATTCCTTGAATTTTTCTGATAATTTTTCATATATAAATTATTTAATTTGGAGTTACGGTTAATTTTCTATGATTTATTGAAGTTTAGGGCATTTTCTGAAATTTCCTGAATAATAATAAATCCAGAAATGATTATGGCGTCAGCACCACGTCACAGTGACGTCAGCAGGGTCAACTGGGCGCCCCAGGTCAAACCTGACGTGTGGGGGCCACACGTCAGTGACACAGGAGCTAATCCCGGTCAAACCCAGCGCTGACTGGGGTTTGACCAGGGGTGGGGCCCACTGTCAGTGGCTGTGGGTTTAATTAGTGGGGCCATTAACACTAATTAAGCGTGCCCCGTCGGCAGTCGCCGAAGTATCGCCGGCGGCGACCATTCCGCACGGCGGCGCGGCTCGGATTTGAGCTAGGGGCGATGGTTTGGCGCACGGTTTGGCTCATTAGAACGTCCGCGACGCGGCGCGTCCAGCGGTGGCTGTGGCCGCGGCTGGGGTGACCGGTAGCGGCAACTACGGCGAGAGAGGCGGCGACCGGAGCTCGGGCATCGCCTAAGACGATGCTATGGTGCGGCTACGGATGAACCGATGGGAGTTTTCGGCTCCTGGGAACATCTCGAGCCCGAGGGCGTGCTCAGATGCGAGCTAAGACACCTGTGGCCACGGCGGTGCCATGGCCGGCGGCGAGGAGCGCTCGGCAAGGTGGTTAGGGCGGCTAGAGTACGGGAACGAGCGCGAGGAGGAGGGGGAATGGAAGAGTAGCTCACAGCGGATCTGGTGGAGGCAACGGCGAGGCCAGGGAGGGGCTGGAGCTCGCGAATCCTCGAAAGTTCGCCGGTGGCCGAAGGTTGGGGGCGAGCTTGAGGGCGACGCTGCAGGGCTTCCGGAGGGCCGTGGATCGGTGGGGAGGAAGAGGGGGTCGGGGCGGAGCTTCCTGGGGCATCGGTGAGGCGTGGGGTGGCCGGTAGCCACGGTGGCTCTCGTCGGTGGCGGCGGCTCCGTTCGGGTGAGGAGAACAGAGGAGGGGGAGAGTGTTCCGGGGAGAGGATGGGGACGCGGGAGAGTGAGGAAGAGAGGCAGGGAGGTGCGTGGCGTCTCCGGGCGTCGAGGAGGAAGCAGGAGGTGGCCGAGGCCTCTCGGGCGCGCGCCACGCCTCGCCTCTGTCCTTCTGGCGAGGGAGGAAGACGACAGGGGAGGTGGTGGAGATGGGCTGGGCCGGCTGGGCCGGTTGGTGGCGCCAGGTAGGCTGCGGGTAAGTGGCCCAGGTAGGTTTCCTCTCTCTCCTGTTTTATTGTTCTGTTTGTTTTATTTTTGTTTAATCTTTTGCCACTGTTTTGAATTTAAAATAATTCAAACAATGCCAAAAGCTCCTCTGAATATTTTTATTTTGCTATATGGACTTTTCCAAAAGCTCATAAAATATTTCAGGGGTATTTGAAATTATATTCTAGTTATATGAATATAATTCAAATTCAAATAGCTAATGATTTAAATTCAAAGTCCCAAAAATAAATCCTTAAAAATGTTCAATATTTTGGTTGGGACCAGAACCCTTACCAAAATTATCAAACATTTAAGAAGAGCATTTTGGAGCAATGAATGAGATTTTTAGGGTTTTTGCCCTTCTTTTATTTAAGTTTTTGAGGCTTCCAAAATTCCTCAGTTCAGGTTTCAAAAATTTAAACATGATGCTCAGATGGAAGCAGGCATAGGACAGGCCAGAACTAGGGATGTGACAACTCACCCCCACTAAACAAGAATCTCGACCCGAGATTCAAGGGTAGGGTAAGACGAAGGGAAAACGCAAACTAGTATAATCTTCATGATCCAGGGTGCACTTCAAATGAACGTTGATTTGAACACCATCATTGTCTTGAAGTCCTGCTCTGAGAAATCCTGTCAACATGACATGGAGGGAAGAAGGAGACTCTAGAAGGGTCGATCTTCTCGAAGATCGAACAACTCACGGAATGAGACATAGGACCATCTCTCGGGTTGAGACACGAGATACACATCAAGAGGGGTGGAAAGAAACGGATGACGAAGGTTCACTAGGTAGACAACAATTTCACGCTTAAGAAGGTGGTAAACGATTGTCAATGTAGCGAGGAGTTGAGTTGCCATGATACCATAACGATACACCTTAGGGAAGGTGACTCGTAGAGATATTCCCTTAAGTGGCAAAAAGAATTACTTTTGATTCAGAGATCATTGAAACTCTTTAAACCAGCCTAAGACAATTCTCGAGCAATCGTTTGGAGGGGGTCGGTAGAATGGCATACTCAAACTTGGATGATGTGGATTACCTTGTTGAAGACAACGTAATGGATGAATTTGCTTATCACCGGAAATGGAAGAGACCCATGGTAGAATGACACATTGGCGGTGCAAGCTGGGAACAAAATGCAAATGCTGGGAATGATTCTGGTAACTAGGAAGAGGCTCAACAGTAGAGAGTTATTCCACTATTGGAATGGTTATAGCATAACCGAGGAAACTGAGAGCGCTATACAGTTAATGCCGACGATCAAACCTAGCACTTGCGCGTGCTCTCAAGAACTTGAGCAATTCCATAATCATCAAGGTTTTACCAACATCCGTGTCAAGGATCCTGGCAACACAACTTGCTACCATGATGAATGGTGATGGAGGATGCAGATGCAAAGGAAGATAACACCTTCTCAGATTTCACCCTTGACGGGGCCAAGGAGATAGAATCTGGATGATCGACCGAGAGACATTTAGCACTCCGCTTCTAATGTTCTCCTTGATGTGCTAGTGTACCCATTCATAGATATGGTTTGATATCTAGAACATCAAGTAAAAAGGTCAGACTTCGGAACACAGAAATCCATAGGGCAACTAGGGAGTAAATCCTACGAAATCCCTATGGGGAGGTGGCCAACTTCATCAATCAAGATATTATTATAACAGGTCTTCCGGCTGGGTGTGTTGGCCACGACATCCACTTTACCGGTTATCGCGCGACCAATATTATAATTCTTGGGAAATATTCCAACCATCATATCTGCCTGAGATTCAGATCTGGTTGGTGTCAGGATATTCCAGACTCATCGAGTCTAGGAAGAAAAACGGAAGTTTGCAACACAAATCGACGAGATGACGTTGCGGGATTCTCGGGAGATGAACTACGATAGCAAGCTCCAAAACATGAGCTGGTTCTGCTACAAACATGTGAACACGTTGTCCAAGACAAGCATGACCACAAAGTAGTCTTATAATAAAACACTACCGAGTTCAGGAGGGGGAACCATCAACGAGGGTATCGAAGTCCTTACATAAGTCCGGATTAGCTCTTATGAAGGAACTCCTTCTCCTTGAACAAATCAATCAGTGGCTTGGTGTGCTAGGGGTACATATAGATTGAAGGTTGCAAGTCTTCAAACCACAGAATTCTTCGCACGTGTGCATGACTGATTTGGGATGATTCCAAAGGAAACAACATTAACTTTCTCGAATCCATGGCGGCAACTTGCATCAAATGCACATGAACTGGAGGAAGTCACTTCTTACATCCGAACATATGCTTCATGAACTAGCATGAACAAATGCTTTCAAAAGTTTCCAACACTAGCTTAATGTTCAACAAAATCATGGAGGAGATAAGGATGTTGTCAATGGGCTCAACAACAATTCATCCGGGTTTCCTTTTAAAAGGAATTCCATAGTTAAGTGAACACGGTGATAGCATTGGTCAGACCAAAGATGTAATGGTGTATGCTCGAGGGATCAACCACGAATAAGACAACATTACGAGCATCGTTGGTACTGATTTGACTTGACGATGGCCCACACTCAAATCAAAGGATTGATAAGACAATAGGTCCAACAACTGATCACAGGGACCAATCGATGAAGATATCATCTTTCTTCAACACACACTACACAAGAATATCCCTTTGGAACGAACTAAGTCAGGCAAGATTTTATCTTCCAACTCTCCAAGTTGTTGTCTAGCTTAACCAACTAGCTCAGGGATATCTAACACCGATCTTGGAGAGAGGGTGGTTCACAAGAACCAACTTGATCACGAGCTCCACATAACAGTCAGGGAACAACCTGGTAATATTTCCGAGAAGATATTCGGAAATCACGAACCACCGGTATGTTACTAAGCTCGAGAACAATCTCGCTTTTGAGGGCAAGACGATATGATCAAATGAGTGAGGACTTGACAAGATCCTAACTCATCAATCGAAGGGTGCACCAAAATAGGGACTGGGTAGCACAATCAATCTTAGGGTGACGATTCAATAATCAACACGCTAAGAATGAGGTTATCGTCCATTTAACTACCAAGCAACAGAGTTGCTAGCAATATTGATTTCACACGCCATGATTCATTTGTCGGCATTCCGGTTACAATAGCACAGGAACCGAGGAATGAACAATGATGGCAAGAAGTATCACTGTACCGAGAGTTCATAGGATGGTGTGCAATTCCTATAACAATCTCGATATAAAATATGTAATACTCCAAGGTAGAGCAGAACAAAAGCTGGATTGGCATTTGATCTGCGGAATACAACTACTTTGACCCAATCCTAGATATGGATGAGGTACTGGAGTTTGTTTCTCCTATTCATTCTGAAATAGAATGGCTTGGCGGACCACAAGGGTAATAGGCATCGACGAACGAATGCACGCATACTCTTGACTATCAATTGATAGGCGAGGGTCGGAAACAACTAAGATGGGACAACTCAAAAGAACATATGATTTTCTGAGTTGTGGATGCATGGATTAGCATGTCGAACGAAGTTCAACATATTTCTTCCGGATAACCCCTGCAGAAAGGTTGAGCTGGCAGAGTCACAATATAGCATGGAGAACTCATAGAGGGCCTGTTGTGATCTTTTGATCCAACAAACTTCTGCCATAATGGTTCATGGTATTTGGAAGAACGATATACCACGGACCTCGAGGACTATCGCAAAGGTTACTAATATACTAAAGGAACTAGCAACACTATCAACATGATGTAAGTAGGGTGAATATCGGGTTTAAGAACCCAGGAATAGAATACCTACTAACTAAATGGCATCACAGGATGCTTTCGATAATAAAGGCCAGAATCTTCACACTAGGACACAAATCATGGCTAGACCACTAGATGATCCCCTAAGCACTTAGGGTCATAATAATAATTCCAACATATATGTCGAGGCAATAATTACCTCAACACACCGATTAGTGTGGTTAATCTGGCCCAAAGGAACATCGAAGCGGGAGGAAGGAATTTGCAAATTGCTTCAAACTATTTAGAAACCTGGGATGACTCGGACAGCATAACGGCTGTAAATGCTCAGAAAAGATTTGAGACATTCACAAAAATGGTGGCATAACCACTCAGAAGCACAATACCAAGGTTCCGAGATCAACAATTAACATACGGAAGTAGTAGGAACTGAACTGAGACTTAAATCCAACAATCTTATAAGTCCACTGATTAGTAACACGTGATCCTAATAGAAAGAAGAGATAGCCTAGTTCTTAATCCCCGCAGGAAAGATAAGATGACTCAGATCAGAAGGCATAAGGTATAAGGAGTAAAAAGAGCCTTACGTTCCATCCCACAATCAATTCCCTTATATAACTAAAGAATTTCTAGACTCAACTTCGACCAGTTTGGCTTGGTAATCCTACAGGCAGTCAAGCTCTGATACCAACGCTGTCAGGACCCCGACTCAATGCCACATCGATCTAGCATGTAACACCTCATATCACTTTGCGGCCTCACGCACGGTATTCCCACGGGTGTCGCCTTACCTTAGCCCGGGACCGTTTGCGCCTTTTGGCACACGTATATGACAGTGTCGCTAGCATCCATATGATAAGGAGCCCGGGCTGACATGGCTAGTCGTAAACCCAAAGTGGCACAGACTTACAGGGACAGGCATCCATGACCCAGCATCGAACGTGTCGGTCATCAGCGAGTGAATCCAGGCTATAGCACTGGGCTAGCAGGACTCCGGTGAACCGGGCTGTAGCAGGCTAACAGGACTCCGGTATTCATCGCGTGACATTTCCCCGAAGGGACAGACACAGGAACGAAGAAGGACACATGCCGGCCAGCCTAAGTGTTCCGGAGCGGTAGCGAGCTACCATGGCTCGGTGGAAACACTAGGAGACATTTCCCGGTAAGAGAGGCTACTAAAGATAAACAACTAGATGGTCAGATCCCACACATACCAAGCATTTCAATAATATACACACAATATGCTCGATATGTGCAAATACAACATGGCATCACAACATGACTCTATGACTCAAGTAATATTCAATAGGCTCCGAGGAGCGAGATATTACAAACATGGGTCTTATGACCCAACAATCAGAGCATACAAGTCAAAGCACATGCGGAAGCTTAACATGTCTGAGTACAGACATCTATAAATGAAAAAGGCTGAGAAGCCTGACTATCTACCAATCCTGCCGAGGAACAAGATCGTAGCTGAGGTAACAAGCTAAACGTCGAAGTCCACGCGAAACTACTAGTGAGACCGAAGTCTCTCTGCAAAAACATAAAATAGGCAAACGTGAGTACAAATGTACCCAGCAGGACTTACATCAGAACTAACTACATATGCATCATTATCAACAAAGGGGATGGTGGGGTTTAACTGCAGCAAGCCAGCTTTGACTCGGTGGCTATCCTGAACTACGACTGCAATGTAACTCTTTTGAGGTGGCGCACACGAGTCCACATATTCCCCATATCAATACACCACTATGGATCCGCTCCCGTCTCCCTACAAGAGCGCCATCCATAGCACTCACGCTTATCTTGCGTATTTTAGAGTATCCACTTTCACTTGTCTATGAACTGATATAAGCAACCCAGAAGTCCTTTTCCGCGGACACGGCTATTCGAATAGATGATGATAACCCTGCAGGGGTGTACTTCTTCACACACGCTCTCACCACTTACCGCCGTTTACACGACATGTACTCGGCAACCTTCAAGCGGAAGCCCAACGTGGGTGTCGGCCACGGCCTACCTAAACACTCGAGTCTCTAGTCCAGGTTTATCGCCTATTCGGGTTCCATCCATGAGGAGATCCGGCCGGAGTTTCGCTCACAGCCCCAAACGATGTGAACAGGGTTCCCGAGACACCAAACGGGCGCCCGGTACACCGTGCCACGTGCCTACCGCATCACAGCCCACCCCTACGGTCAGCGCTGCGCACGGCCTCCAGCATACTACAAACACCAGAAACTACTTGCCACTCCTGGACAGAGGACAAGGGTGATCAAGAAGCCGAGAGGGTCCATTGGTTTCGGGCCCAATGCGTGGTAGTAGCTGAATCATGGATCACAAACACAGAACTCAGTTCCTGAGGACGGCTGCAATGAGACAACCCACCATGTACTCCTACATGGCCTCTCACCGCTACCTTTACCAAATCGTGTTCACACACTTAGCTCACACATAGTAGGACATGTTCACACACCTCTGATTCATCCCCGATGAATCAGACCTGACTCAACTCTAAGCAGTAGCAGGCATGACAACAAGCATGAATGAGTAGGCACAACAGGGCTCAAACAACTCCTACTCATGCTAGTGGGTTTCATCTATTTACTGTGGCAATGACAGGTCATGCAAAGGATAAAGGGGTTCAGCTACCGCAGCAAGTAACAGATGAATCGATGTTGTCCTAATGCAGTAAAAGAGAGCAGGAGCGAGAGAGTGGGATTTTATCGGAATGAACAAGGGGGTTTTGCTTGCCTGGCACTTCTGAAGATAACATTGAGTCTTCATCAGTGTCAACGATCACAACGTCGGAACATCGTCTACCGGGAGGGAACAGATACCGGCAACAAGGAAGAAATACAATCAATGCAATGCACAATATGATGCATGCTCATGACATGGCAATATGAATGTGTTTTGAGCTAATGCAACTAGCAACAGATTAAATGAAGTTGGTTTGAATACAAGATTCAAATTCAAACTCCATATGTGATTATTTAAATGCCCTTTAAACGTTTTGTCCAAAACAGAGGACAAACATTGTTCAAACATGCATGAAAATGGTACAGATGGATTCCTTGAATTTTTCTGATAATTTTTCATATATAAATTATTTAATTTGGAGTTACGATTAATTTTCTATGATTTATTGAAGTTTAGGGCATTTTCTGAAATTTCCTGAATAATAATAAATCCAGAAATGATTATGGCGTCAGCACCACGTCACAGTGACGTCAGCAGGGTCAACTGGGCGCCCCAGGTCAAACCTGACGTGTGGGGGCCACACGTCAGTGACACAGGAGCTAATCCCGGTCAAACCCAGCGCTGACTGGGGTTTGACCAGGGGTGGGGCCCACTGTCAGTGGCTGTGGGTTTAATTAGTGGGGCCATTAACACTAATTAAGCGTGCCCCGTCGGCAGTCGCCGAAGTATCGCCGGCGGCGACCATTCCGCACGGCGGCGCGGCTCGGATTTGAGCTAGGGGCGATGGTTTGGCGCGCGGTTTGGCTCATTAGAACGTCCGCGACGCGGCGCGTCCAGCGGTGGCTGTGGCCGCGGCTGGGGTGACCGGTAGCGGCAACTACGGCGAGAGAGGCGGCGACCGGAGCTCGGGCATCGCCTAAGACGACGCTATGGTGCGGCTACGGACGAACCGATGGGAGTTTTCGGCTCCTGGGAACATCTCGAGCCCGAGGGCGTGCTCAGACGCGAGCTAAGACACCTGTGGCCACGGCGGTGCCATGGCCGGCGGCGAGGAGCGCTCGGCAAGGTGGTTAGGGCGGCTAGAGTACGGGAACGAGCGCGAGGAGGAGGGGGAATGGAAGAGTAGCTCACAGCGGATCTGGTGGAGGCAACGGCGAGGCCGGGGAGGGGCTGGAGCTCGCGAATCCTCGAAAGTTCGCCGGCGGCCGAAGGTTGGGGGCGAGCTTGAGGGCGACGCTGCAGGGCTTCCGGAGGGCCGTGGATCGGTGGGGAGGAAGAGGGGGTCGGGGCGGAGCTTCCTGGGGCGTCGGTGAGGCGTGGGGTGGCCGGTAGCCACGGTGGCTCTCGTCGGTGGCGGCGGCTCCGTTCGGATGAGGAGAACAGAGGAGGGGGAGAGTGTTCCGGGGAGAGGATGGGGACGCGGGAGAGTGAGGAAGAGAGGCAGGGAGGTGCGTGGCGTCTCCGGGCGTCGAGGAGGAAGCAGGAGGTGGCCGAGGCCTCTCGGGCGCGCGCCACGCCTCGCCTCTGTCCTTCTGGCGAGGGAGGAAGACGACAGGGGAGGGGGTGGAGATGGGCTGGGCCGGCTGGGCCGGTTGGTGGCGCCAGGTAGGCTGCGGGTAAGTGGCCCAGGTAGGTTTCCTCTCTCTCCTGTTTTATTGTTCTGTTTGTTTTATTTTTATTTAATCTTTTGCCACTGTTTTGAATTTAAAATAATTCAAACAATGCCAAAAGCTCCTCTGAATATTTTTATTTTGCTATATGGACTTTTCCAAAAGCTCATAAAATATTTCAGGGGTATTTGAAATTATATTCTAGTTATATGAATATAATTCAAATTCAAATAGCTAATGATTTAAATTCAAAGTCCCAAAAATAAATCCTTAAAAATGTTCAATATTTTGGTTGGGACCAGAACCCTTACCAAAATTATCAAACATTTAAGAAGAGCATTTTGGAGCAATGAATGAGATTTTTAGGGTTTTTGCCCTTCTTTTATTTAAGTTTTTGAGGCTTCCAAAATTCCTCAGTTCAGGTTTCAAAAATTTAAACATGATGCTCAGATGGAAGCAGGCATAGGACATGCCAGAACTAGGGATGTGACACAGGCATCCTGTATGGTCTCTTCGATATTGGCCCTGTGCCTGGCAATAACTCAATCAAAAACTCAATATCTCTATCCGGTGGCATGCCTGGCAACTCCTCTGGAAATACATCAGGGAATTCCTTTACCACTGGTACTTCCTCCTGCACAACTCCTGTTAAGCAATTTACTTGAGTCCTCTTTGGCACATGTCGGGATACATACTTGATCCTTCTCCCTTCTGGGGTGGTAAGCAAAATTGACTTACTAGCACATTCAATATTCCCTTCATATTTTGATAACCAATCCATGCCTAATATCACATCCAATCCTTGGGATTCCAATACTATTAGGTCCGAGGGAAAAACATAGTGACCAATCCTTAATGGTAACCGATCACACCATAGACTAGCCATATATTCTGCTCCAGGCGAGGTTACTAACATGGGTGACTTAAGGGCTTGGGTTGACAATTTATACTTATCCACAAAACCCCTGGATATGTATGAATGCGATGCACCAGTATTGAAAAGAACGAGTGCAGTAAATGACTTAACCAAAAACTTACCGATTACTACATCCGGCTGCTCTTCAACCTCCTCCACTCTAACGTGGTTCGCCTGTCCCCTGTTGAAAGGGTTCGGCTTCTTCCCAGAGCTTCCATTGCTATTTCCATTTTGTACTTGAGGACATTCATTGGCATAATGTCCGGTCTTCTGGCACTTAAAGCAAGTGACTTGGCTCAGGTCTTTCTTGGCTGGGGTTGATGGGTTGGTGCAGTTCTGGCTGTTGCTTCCTCCATTACCATTACCATTCCTGGGGCCATTGTGATTGTGCGAGCTACCTCCTCCATGGGTATGCTGAAAATGTCCTCCCGGCCTAGGGGTAAATCGTGTCTTCTGCTGAGCTCCTGAATTGTACTTTCCTTGTGCATACTTCCTCTTGCGATTTTCAATTTGCTGCTGCTTCCCTTCAATCATAAGAGCATGATCTACCAACTCCTGGTAGTTGTTGAAGGTTGCTACCATCAACTGCATGCTCAACTCATCATCCAGTCCTTCCAGAAACTTCTCCTGCTTAGCTGCATCCGTAGCAACGTCATCTGGGGCATAACGTGCTAATTTACTAAAGTCCTCCACATACTGGCCAACTGTCCGTCCTCCTTGGCGCAAGTTGCGAAACTCTCGCTTCTTCAAGGCCATAGCTCCTGCTGAAACATGGGCAGTTCAAAAAGCCTGCTGAAACTGGTCCCATGTGATAGTGTCGACAGGGAAAGTGGCTGTGAAATTCTCCCACCATGATGCTGCGGGTCCTTCAAGCTGATGTGCGGCAAACTTCACCTTCTCCGCATCTGTGCATCCTGCTGTGGTCAACTCTCTAGCTGTCTTGCGGAGCCAATCATCTGCTACTATTGGCTCGATGCTACTGGAAAACACCGGCGGATTCAGCCTAAGAAACGGGCTAAATGATCAACAGGTGGTGGTGGTGGTGGGTTGTTGTTGTTGTTCCCCTGATTTTGATTCTGGACTAGCATCTGCATCAATGTGTTCTGCTGCTAGATCAACTGTGTGAGCTCCGGTGGAGGTAAATCCGGGGTCACGTCTCGGAGGCATCTGAGGGTTTAGAAAAGATGAGATTTAAGAATGGAGGGGGTCTAAAGAGAAAACACTACCCATGCGCACATGAGGCAAAAGCAAACAATTCACTTCATTCATTCAATCAAACAAGGGCATACAATCGATCTAACTATCGCAAAAGTGCTCGGACTATAATATTTACAAGGTGGACTACTACTTCTGATGAGGTGGTCTACTAGAAATATTCTTCGGTTGCAGACTCCGTGATATCTGCTCCGGCTTCATCAACATAGTCATCATCGCTATCATCTGGATCCGAGTCGGTGTCGTTGATGATGATGTAGTCTTCTGCGCGAATATCCTTGGGTTCTTTGTCTTCATCTACTGGTGTAGGGCCTCCCATAAATATCCCGATCTTCATTGTTAGGTCGGCATTCTTGTCCACTAATACTTCAATTTCTTCTTCATAATCTTCACGTGTAGCCTTGAGTTCTTCCTCCAGTTCCTTGATTCTTGTCCTTGCCTTCTTCAGGTCTATCATGTCGGCGCACATCTGGTTCTCCTGTCGTCGAATGTGCTGGTTTAACTCCTGGATAAAAGCTGCAATTGATCTATCCTTCCTGGTGCTGATCATCTCCCAGTGCTCATCTCGGCGTATACAAATCTGGTAGATAGTATCCTTGAGATCATTGCGGTAGACTTCTCCAATGCGTTCCATGGCGATGTGAGCTGCCATGCTCTTTCCTAGACTCCAAGTTGGTGCATCAAAAGAAAACTCTATGGGCTCAGTGACTGGCATGAACGTCCTTCCTGGAACTTGAACTTGAATCATCCAGCGCTCTTCTTCAGGCAAAGTGGCGTTGTAGGTTCCGGTGAAGCTTGGTACTCCTATGTTCAGGTATCTAATGACTTCCTTCAAGTGACGTCCAAAGGGTGCATCTTCATCCGGTTGCGTGAACTTCTTCCTTGCATCCGCCATCCTAAAAGAGTAGAAAAGATGAGGAGTCAGAAGAGAAGAGAGTAGATAGTGATCTACGTCTTTAGCTTAGTGGTCGTGTCCTACAGTCAGCATGTGCTCTGATACCATCTCTGTAGCGACCAGACCTCAAACGGTCCAATCTCTATGCTCCGATGTCATCCCTGGATCAGTAATGCTGACATCACATAGTACTTGAAGGATTTATAACAGAGTAGCAATCACACACTTATTACATGGAGTGTCTCAAAAGAGAACTTATTACAATAAATATGGCTTAAGGCCATCTAATATCAATAACATCGGAAGGCTTGGAAGATAAGTGAGTCCATCACCTCCAACGGCATCACTGAGTATAGAACCACAACCTAAAACTCCTTAATCGTCGTCTGAAAAGTCTGCAACATTAACGTTGCAGCCCGAAAACGGGTCAACACATGGAATATGCTGGCAATGTAACACATAGAGACTAATGGAATGAAACAGCTATTCTATATGCATATTTGGCTGGTGGAAAGCTCTATGGTTACAGTTTTGCGAAAAGCCAATTTTTCCCTACTGCAAAGGAATAAATTTATTTAACTATCATGGTGGTTGTTAAACATTGAGAATGGTTGACAACATTCTCAATCCCAATTAAACATCATTAAACAAACCCATCAAACTTAATTTTATAGTAACATGCTGAGATTCACATGATAATCCAAGTACTAGATACTCAAGATGTCCATAACCGGGGACACGGCTAACCATGATTAGTTTATACACTCTGCAGAGGTTTGCGCACTTTTCCCCACAAGACTCGATCTCCTTCGTTGGATATCTCGCACTGCATGGTGTTTGAGAAACGGATGACTGAGACATAGTATTTCAGAAGTGCTAGCACCTTACGATGGGGTAGACCGTACCACCTACATCCCCCACATCTGCTAGTCTACCACTGTAAGAGTTTGCACGACTTAGTCAACTATGCTAGAGCCCACAATAGCTTGTGGCTGCACACGGAAGTTTCTAGCATGAATAATCTCATGATCCCTTTGAGCCTGGGTGGTGGTCCAAAAGAAAACAGGCAATCCTGGAATATCCAGGTACCTCAATCCACCCAGATGTGTGTTTAAGTTGCCACCTTAGATAAACCATTAATTAACAATACTCACATCTGTCATGGATATCACTCACCCAATCCGCGTCTACTAGCATAGCATAGCAATGGTAAGCAAACGTAGAAGTAACTCCCAAAGGTTTGATAATAAACAGGTAATAGGTACTACCTCAACTACTTCCCATCCCACAATTTAATTAGATCCTAATCATGCAATGTGTAAGGATTGATCTAATGCAATAAAACTGGGTAGTAGGAGGTATGATCAAAGTGTTACTTGCCTTGCTGATGATCCACGAAACCTAGAGATTCGAAGTAACAGGCGGCGCACTCCGGGTATTCTATCACAGACAAACAAACAAGCATACAATAAGTACTCATCTAATGCACAGGTAAAAGTCAAATAAGAGAACTAACCAGAAAGTTCAACTTAAGAACTCCGATTTGCAAAAAGAATCAAATCGAACGAAGCAACGAAAGTCAAACGGCGAAAGAAAACAACTTTGTTCTACTAATCTGGATCTAAGGCAATTTTTACAGTGGCAAAAACTTGTTTAAGTTGGTTAAACGGATAGAGGGTTTCGAGACGAAACTCCAGGCGATTGAACTGCCTGATTCCGATAAACGAGCGAAAAGTTATACTAAAACGAAAATCGGATCAGAAATCGCTATCAAAAAATAATCGCGGAAAATCCGAGAAAAAGAAAAACGACGAACAGATTAACGAACGAACGTTTGTTAACCGGATCTAAAAAACGAAAACTAAAAAAAACCGACGAAAACCGACTGTTTTTTTTAAAACCGGCGGCGCGGGTTACGCGGCGAACCTCGGGCGGCGGGTCGGCGAGGCGGCGGCACGGCGGCTCCG
>NC_041392.1:508667281-508692317 GCF_002162155.2 Triticum dicoccoides | reverse complement strand
GGCGAGGCGGCGGAGTGCGGCGCTGGCGGCGGCGGCGGTGGCAGGCGGGCGGCGCGCTAGGGTTCGGGGCGCGGGGCTGGGCTGGCTTCGGCTGGGCTCCCCCCGGCTTATAAAGCCTACGCGGGCCGGAGTCCCGGTCGGACACGGCCCGTAGGTCGGTGCGATTTTTTTTAAATAATTACACGCAGAAGAAAAATAAAAAGAAATACTAAACGGACTCCAAAAATCCCGAAATAAAATTTCCCCGACTTCTAAAATCAAGCCGGACAAAGTGAACATTTATTTGGGGCTAAATGCAATTTTGAAAAATGCATATTTTCCTAAATTCAAATAAAATATCAAAAAACTCCGAAATAAAATCTTATTTGATTTCTTTATTAAATCCTCAATATTTCTTTATTTTGGGAAAGTCATTTTATTCCGTCTCTCATAATTTTGTAATAGAAATAATTGATGATAAAATAAATAAAAATCAAATGATCCTATTCTCAATTTTTGAGAAAACTCAAATATGAAAATAACGAAATCCCCAACTGTCTCCGTGGGTCCTTGACTTGCTGAGGATTTCTAGGATCAAAGCCAAAAGCAAATAATATATGATATGCATTGATGATCTAATGTATAACATTCCAAATTGAAAATTTGGGATGTTACAGTAATAATGCAGCTTAAACAGGACGTGAGCAAAAAATATTGATGACCGCAATCTTTCGCTTTGTTTTTTATGTATGAATATTAATTTTACAGGTAAATAGGTTGAATAGCTACGCAGAAGGGTGGGTTTGCACAAGGGTCGAGAAGGAAGAATGGATTGTTGAACATTCAAAAACAAGGCCGCACGTGGAGCGATGAAATAGCAAGAAATTGGTGGGGATTGTTTATTTTCTTGTGCTGTGGTTATAAGAATGGGTTGTAAGTTAATTTGCTGCAGTTATAGAAACAAAACCAATTTAAATAAGAACGCCTTTTGCTTCTTTATGTATTTTTTACTCGGCGGACGAAAATATTAGAGGCACAGGTTTCCTTGTTATTTTCCGCAGCCGCATCGGTTTCTAAACATGGATGTTGTAAGCATACAAGCATGCTTCTCTGCTGCGTGATAGAGAGATAAAATTAACCTAAGGGCACAGGCAGCCACGGCCATGCCACCGGTGAGTGTTCAACCGTGACTCTCACGGTTGCATGGTCACGCCCGCCATTATGGCACGAAAACGTTTTTAAGCACAGAATCTCGGTCGTGCTTCTGGGGCTGCATAACCGTGGCTTTCATGGCAACTGTGCCTCACCTGTTCTAATGCATGTTCTTCTGTTATGAATGCATGACTCTAAGTAGTTCAAATAACTGTGCTTGCGATGCGTGTCCAACCGTGCCTCATGTGCCTTCACGTGGTGCTTCTGTGATGCAAAGATTTCAAACACAACGGGTCACGGTTGTGGTTGTGTTTCTGTTTTACAAATGGATATATTGCCTGGCAGTAGGTTCACGGCGTTTGCTGTTGCTACTAAGGCACGTGGAATCATGACCGTGCCTGTGTGTGGCATGTAGAACAGTGCTTTACAATGCCGAAGGCAGGACCGTGTGTCTCGTTCTTGAAAAGCCGTGGTTCTACCATCACTTCATTCACTTGGTTTTGGCCGCGTTTTAGCAGAATCATCTGCAAAGCAGAGGCACGGCCTTGAATCTTCTAGTGACTTAATTGTAACACGCACTTTGGGTTTCCGCAATTAACGCACGAATGTGACTCCACGTAAAACACAAGCATGCCTCCTTGAGGAGCTTTACCTTGCCACTCCTGGTTATAGATCAACGAATGCATTTGGAGCACAAAGAGACACGAAGGTGACCTCTGACTTGAAACACTGACACTCTTGACGGTTCATGCATTTGAGTTAAAATCTTACAAAGAAAACAATTGTAACACGGACAGTCGTCCGATTCTATTAGGTTTCCGTAATAATCGCACAATCGTGACTCCAGGTAATAATAAACCATGCCTCTCCACCGGCTCATTGTGAATACAATTAGAAAACCTCTGTGCGTGACTCTATGTAATTAGAAGACCTTTGAGGGCTGTATGCCTGTGCTTGTGACCCTTGACACTAAAACACAGAGTAAACGCCCGTGCCTCTATGCTGTATGCACGTGCTTATGGCCGTACAAGGAAGTACGCTTTTAAAAACAGGGTCTCTCGTATAGCCCATTCCGTGCCTCACAGAGTAAATGCTCGTGGCTGTGCGTAAGACTAAGGTTAGCGTGACTCTATGTAATACCACAGACCATGCCTCTACGTGCTTCATGCTCGTGCCTGTGATAATTATGATCCCGCGTAAAATGCAAGCATGCCTCTCTGGGCCTCCATACCGTGCCTCTCCTGGTGTTAGATTCAATGGAGTCATCTGGAACACAAAGAGACACGAACTGTTATACATGCCTATGTGGCACGTAGAACAGTGCATCACAATGCCAAAGGCAGGACCGTGTGTCTGGTACGTGACAATGCCAAGCCGTACCGTGTGTCTGGTACGTGACAAGCCGTGACAGGAGCGTTTCAGCAGAATCATTTGCAAAGCAGAGGCACGACCTTGAATCTTCTATTGACTTAAATGTGAACGTGTCCGTGGAAAATTTTGCTGCTCGTAGAGGCAAGATGACTGTTGAACCGTGCTTCCGGCGTCAAACAGATTCTTCTATTGAGTGTGTGCCATAAATAATTAATACACGAACGGGCAAGCCCCGTGCCTGGTTTGTGTGTGCAACAGTGCATCTTGTACCTCGAAAGCGGTGGTTCTATTTAATGTTTCAAGCAGTCACCTACCATTGAGTTGCTACGAGTAGTACTTAACCCGGGCCCCCCTGTCAGAAAGGAAAATAGAAGAAGTAATTAATCTGGACCCCTCCGCTCCCCGTTGTGGGTATTTAAGGCGTCTCGCGTGGATTGACAAGCTGTAATCCATTTCTACAGATCCTCCTCGGTGAGCACTGGTCGTGGGCGGCGCCACCCCAGCAACGAAGGTGGAGATGGAAAGCGCTGCTCGTAGCATCAAGAGGTCGAGAGTGGCGCCACCGGTGATGCCGCTTTCTGGTGGTGTGCTGGTCGTCGGAGGGGATGGAAGCGGCGACCGTGCTCCCTCCCGATCCGATGAGGAAGAAGAGGGATGTCGTGCGGACCGCATCAGCGATCTCGCCGATGGCGTCGTAGGTGAGGTCATCTCTCGTCTTTCCATCAAGGATGGCATCCGTACTCGAATCCTCGCACGTCGCTGGCATCCTTTGTGGCCCATCGCTCCTCTGAATCTCGACTGCCGCGAGATCTCTGACTCTCGTCTTTTTAACGATGGTGAAAAAGTTCATATCGAGACCATATCTCATCAGTGCGCCTTCACCAAGGAGCCAGTTCACAAATGCTATTTCGGACCGCGGCTCTATCGAAATCCTGTTGTCAGTCTTCTGGAATCCATTCTGTCTAGCCATGCTGGCTTGGTTAGTCGCCTCTCTATTCCGGCATGCTACCTACAGTGCAGGACCTCCATCGTTGATGCCTGGCTCTGATCCTGGAATTTGAAAAATATCCAGGTTCTTGAGTTCTATTAGCTCTTCCCAGAATTTCTGACACAAGAGGTAACTCTATTGGATCTATGCACTTCAACTACGCCCTCGGCACCGGAGTCCGTGTTTCGGTTTTCCTCCTCTCTCCACACCCTCGGCTATGCTCTTTGCCAAATAGCGGACAATCGTAGGGATGCTTAAGCTACCACTGGTGAAAAGACTCTCGCTTGTGGCTGTTGATATATCAGACGCGTCACTGCAAAGCATAATCCACTCTAGTTGCCCTGCACTTGAGTCTGTCCTGCTTGTTTGCAATAGAGGAGGTCGTCGTGTCACAATAAACACGTCTAACCTTGTTAGCATTGGCATTTGTTGTCCACACGGGGAACTCATTGTTGAGGATGCCCCTTCGCTTCGACGGTTGATTGTTGATTGTCTGGTTGATGACTGTTCGATAACCATTGTCTCTGCACCTAAACTGGAGACGTTGGGTGAATTCGTGTTTGTGTCTCCCTCGAAGTGTCTTGAGGTACTGACTTTCCTTAATACTGGAACAGAGTTGTACTTGTTCTGATGTTTGTTTTATTAATTTGATGGTCTTTGTTGTATTCTTCATGCAGAGTCAGGACTTGGAGGTAACCGCTGTCTCTGCGTCTGAACCGTATCCATGTCGTCTGACGTGTCTTGAGGTATTGAGTTTTTGTGATACTTACAGCTTAACTTTATTTGTGAGGAAACAAGTTTTATTTCATCCAACCTTTATGCTATTAGTTTTGTGATCCATCTTCTGTTAATTTTCATCAAGGGTTTGAGGGCAGTCAGTCTAACAACAATGCGTCAATCTGTCAAGACCTTGCTTATATACATTGATTATAAGGTGGACATTGTCGTTGATTTGCTGCAATGCTTTCCAAAACTGGAGAACTTGTTTGTCGAGGTGATGATCTTCAGAAATTTGCATTTCGTAGTACCGGTTCCTTTTTGAAATGCTTGTCTTTATTTTGACTGAAATTAATGCTCCCGTACCTACACATGATTTATTGTTGTATACATCCATATATAGACAAGTCTATGTCAACTTATTGTTACGGAGGTGGTAGAATTAATTGTTGCATTTGGTTTTTTGATGGTCTGTATCTCTTTTTATAGACGTTAAGTATTTTCAACCTATCATTTATATTTTAGGGATCGTTGATTTCTCGTGGTGAAAAAACAAATGGCTTCATAAGTACCGGTAGTTTCTCAAACATCACGACGTTTGTCTGAAGACAGTAATGCTGGAAGATTATGTTCGCTCTGGGAGTTACGCTGACTTTGCGATGTTCTTTGTTCTTAGTGCAAAGGATCTGGATACCATGACCATTAAGTTTACCTCCCCTCCCGTAGAGTTCATGGGATTATTTTACGAAAAGCCACAAAGGGTTCTGGAGTGGCATAGAAGGGCTTCTAAACGTGCACGTCTTAGATTATCATCAAGTTGCAGCCACGCGCGTCCACATTTAAGAAAGAGGAGTCTTGAATACCTGGATTTGACGGTTCCGTTCAGGTGTGGATGCTGAAATCAGGCCTTGTGTTAGTTGTCCAGATGTATGGAGTTATTTGTTGTTGCATTCTTTTGAGCTTGGGTTTTATGTAAACTTTATCAGACTACCGTTGTAGTCTTTGCACCGTGTGTAGGCTTGTTTGTTTTTGTGTTGCGTGCAGTCATGAAGGACATGTGTGGTTTTGCAGCTTTGTATGGCCGAAGGACCGTAAAATGCTGTGGCACCAAGGTTAAGAGACATAAAGTAGATTTAAAATGCTGCATGTGTAACCGTGCTGTGTTGTATGTACGACGGTGCCTGTCTTATATATGTACCTGTCATGCACACAATGGATGTACAACCGTGCCTGTGTTGCAGATAGAGCTGCATGATGGTTGACTTGCATGTTGCATGTCTTATATATGGTGATGGGTGCCTTGCACTGATGGGTGCCTTGCACTGTTTCTGGTCCTCGTACCGTGGTTACAAAAAACGGCTTGTAAGTTTATTTGGTGCAGTTGTAGAAACAAAGAAAATGTAAGCATAACAGATTTTGCTTGTTTAGGTATTTTTTTACTCAGCAGGCGAGATGAAAAGAGCTGAAAGCATATAGAGCCACCACAACGGTGAACCAAACCTTTTTTGCGGGGCGTTATGTAGTGCTTCTGGTTACCGCACAACCGAGTTTCTACTCAACAGGCCACACCGAAATGCGTCTCGAGGATTCTAGCCGTGACACTGCAGACTCACAACCATGCTTTTGACCTTGTCCTAGCATTGTGATTTTCGTTCTCTGCTTGTATAACGTGCCTTTCACAGCCACACTACTGTGTGCGTAGAAAAGGAGCAACAACAGCTGATAAAGTGCTTTTTCTAGTACTAGATGTGTGGCCCTCGTTGCATGACTTTCATGCGTTTGACAGTGGCTCTTTGGTACAGAACCGTGGTTGCAGAGAGTTCTTGCCCGTGCTTTTAAGGACAGTGTCTCTTGGATCGGTCATTGATTGCCTCACAAAGTAAACAGTGAGGGTTCACATCTGAATCCAATTCTGTTATGTTTCTGTAGTAAGCGCACGAATGTGACTCTGCCAAATACTCAAGTATGCCTCCATGGGCTTCTCGTTCGTGCCTCTCCGTCAAAACGAGTCGACGGAATCATTCGGAAAATAGACACAAGCGAACATGACTCTATATAATACCACATGATGCCTTTGTGGATTTGATGCCCGTGTCTATGACCCTTATCACTAAAATACAGGAAGTCACAAACGCACATAACCGTGGCTGCAGAGACTTTATCAAGAAAGAATCGTGTCTCTATGGACTTCATGTCTGTGCTTTTAAATACAAATAAATAAGCTTTTAAAATCAGTGTCTCTCATATAGGCAATTCTGTGCTTCATAGAGTAAACGCGCGTGGCTGTGCGTAAGACAAAGGTTCAGTTCCGTGGGCTAGACGCCCGTGCATCTTCGTCTGATCGAGTCTCACAGGCGAGCATGACTCTGTGTAATACCATCGACCATGCACAATAAACGCATGATTGTGACCCTGCCTAATATTAAAGTATGCCTTCATGGGCTGCTCGTCCGTGCTTCTCAGTCTGAACGAGTCGACTGAATCATTCGGAACACAAACACAAGTGAACATGACTCTATTTAATAACACATGATGCCTTTGTGGATTCGACGCCCGTGGCTGTGACCCTAATTACTGAAACACTGAAACAGAAAGATTGCAAGACCGTGGTTTAAAAAAACGCACAACAGCGGTGGCATCTGCAATTATGTCCCTGCACTGTGCCTAACCGTACCTCGTGTGCATAACCGTGCTTGTGATGCTTCTGTGATGCAACGATTTCAAACACAACGGGTCATGGTTGTGTTTGCGTTTCTGTTTTACAAATGCATATAGTGCTTGGCAGTAGGTTTCCACCGTTTCCTGGGAAAGAATTATGTCTTTACGTGCTACTGAAGCATGTGGAATCGCGGGCGTGCCTGTGTCCCGTCGTATCACTTCACGGCCGTTGTGTGGTTCGTGGCAAACCATGTGTTTGCCATGGTCGTGCCTGTGTGACAGGTAGAACAATGCGTCTTGAATCACTTTTCTACGAAGTCATTATCGTCTGTGTGTTTGCTGACAAACCGTGGTTCACTGAATCATTCGGAACACAAACGCTAGCACAAGCGAGCATGACTATATATAATACCACACGATGCCTTTGCAGATTTGACGCCCTTTCCTGTGACCCTTATCACTGAAACATAGAAAGTCACAAATGTACATAGCCGTGGATGCAGAGACTTGAAGCCCTTTTAGTTAATGAAATGTACGGCATGAGCAAAAGACCGTTTAGCCATCTACCAAAATACCTAGTTCGTTGTTAGTAAGGTTACATATTGAGCAAAAAGGTACGGGCATTGTTTCAGCACACCTACGTAAATTCCAAACCAGAAAGTGGCGGGAACATCTAACTCCAGCACTGTTTTCAGCACTTACAAATGAATGGATCCTTTAAATCCAGGTGCTCAACACATGCGTGCCTTAGATCCAAGTTCCCGTGGTTGCAACTTGGCGACAACCTAAGGCAAGCATGTTTAGAAGCCTTTTTGTCCCACTGAAGCACGTCTTGTTGCTGTTTGTAGAATTCTTCCGTGAAGTGTTCCTGAAGAAGAAACTTGATCCTCATAGTCTGCAGTTGTGCTGCATTGAGAATAAAGAATGTTGCAAATCGAATGCTTTTGTCACATTGAACATAGCTTTCCAGCGTCAGTGACTTCAAACAAACATCATGATGGTGCTTGCAAGAACAGTCGTTCGCAAGACTTTCTTCATTAGGGGCTATTTCCTGAATAAACATGAATATTTGAAATGGTTAAGCTCGATAAAGAGTGATTCTGCTGGAAGGAATAAGTCTATAACCTCTATTCTAATAAATCTTTCTTTTTTAGTTTTGTCCTAATACTCGTCCATGACTATATACACCTTTGTCCATTACATACAAGTTTTCCTTTTGTTGAATGGAGTTCTGCACCATGCATGGTATGTGTTTTACAATCCGTGTGAGAAGCATCACCTCGATATACAAGTTTTCCAAGCTTCGAAGTGTTCCACCAAGGAAAAGACTGCGTGCAGGTCATAATCCATGCTGATAGACAACGTCTTGATAGAATGAACCACTATGGATGTGCTGACTGTCGGCAAACACTTCATGTAGAGTAAAACATAATATTAGTAGAGTAAAGGTTGAATTGCATGGAACTTGTTCGTACCAATGAATGGAGGTGAAAGTATTGTTGAAAGTCAGTACCCGAATAATTATACGGTCATTTGTGATGCCGGATTCACAGAAAATATTAGATAATTTGCCCATGACCTGCAGTTTAGGTGCAGAGGTGATAACTACCCGCAACTTTTTGCAATCACCATCACAAAGCAATAGTTGAAGTGACGAGGCATCTTGTATAACAATTTTACCATAGTAACCAGAAATGCCGATGCTTATAAGGTTAGGTGAGTTTATTCTGATGGAATGGTGCCTGACTGTCCGAACAAGCAGCAGAGACTCAAGTGTAGGAGAAGTAGAGCTGATGATGCTTTGTAATGAGACGTCTGATACATCAACATCTACTAGCGAGAGTCTCCTGAGCAGTGGTAGTTTAAGTACCCGGACATAATTGTCTGGTAACTTGCAAAGAGCAAAGGCGATGGTTTGGAGAGAGGAGGAAATCTGAGGGTTTAATGCTGGTGGTGATGGCATGAGCGAAGGGCATGAGAATGACCCTATGTCATGTTGTCTCAAGCATGGTGGGAACAGGTAGTAAAACTCGAGCACCTGGAGATTGTTCAGTCTTGGGGATCAAAGCTAGTCGTCGACCGTGGAGTGCCCGCAGTCGAGGTAGGACGCCGGAATGCAGAGGCGGCGAACTGCACTCTGACGCCCGGAGAGGATTGCCTCTGGAAGGTACGAATCATCATAGGAATTATCTTCACCGACATGTTCTCCTCTAAAAAAAGTTCCAGTGTATGTTACGCGGACGAGTTCCTCCGGTGTGGCGGAGTTCACGGTGACCAACTCGAAATGTACTTGATCTAGAGGGTTAAAAAGACGTGGGACAGGGATCTCACGGCAGTCCAGATTCAGAGGAGCGGCGCGCCAAACAGGGCGCCACCGACGTGCGAGGATTTGAGTGCGAGCGCCTTCCTTACTGGACAGACAGGATATGACCTCACCGAGGACACCATCCGGTAGGTCGCTGATGCGGTCGGGACCAGACTGATCTTCTTGATCCTCGGATCCGGTAGGGGCACCCTCGTCGCTTCCAGCCGCTACCGCCAAACCACCAGAGGAAGGCGTCGCCGGTCGCGCGAGCCTCGCCCTCTTGGTGTTCGGGGCACAAGAGTAGACCTCCATCTCCGTCTCCATTGCTAGGATCGCGCCGCCTGCGAGCGCTGCTATCTGTGGCGTGGATCTAGACAGTCCAAGAAAGAGGAGGGTGTGGCTAGGGTTTCGAGACGCCGTCTGTCCGCCTTAAATAGCCGGAGCCTGGCCTCTGGCGACGAGCCAGACCGGTGTCACCGGAGGAGACGTCCGTCGGTCCCTTGGGTTTCCGTGGCGGCGCCACGTGGCATTCACATCCGAATACGTGGAGACGCCCGCCGAAACGTTGTGTTTCCGCAATCAACGGACGAACGTGGGCCCGCATAGAACACAAGCATGCCTCCATCGCCATCCCGACCGTGCCTGTCCTGGTAACATAGTCAATGGATGCATTTGGAACACAAAGAGACACCAAGGTGACTCTGGATAAATACAGGTCATGCGTTTGTTAGTTTGACAACCATGCCTGTGACCTGAAACACTGACACACAAAAAGTCGTCTTCGTGCGTAAAGGATCGTGACACTACTAAACATACAAAGTCGCCTTTCGTGCATTTGAGTTAAAAATCTTACAACGAAAACAATTGTAACAAGGACAGTCGCCCGATTCTACTAGGTTTCCGTAATAAATGCACCAACGTCACTCCGGGTAGGAACGAACCATGCCTCAGTTGGCTGGACGTCCGTGCCTCTCCTTTTGACTGAGTCCACCGACTCATTCGGAACATGATCAGAAAACCTTTGTGCGTGACTATATATAATAGCATGCCATGCCTTCGAGGGATGTATGCCCGTGCTTGTGACCCTTTACACTGAAACACAGAAAGCCACGAACGTCGACGTCTTTATCAAGAAAGAAGCATGACGCAACTCGGTACTGAACCATGTCTGTATGGACTTAACGTCTATGCTTTTAAATTCAAGGAAATGAGCTTTTAAAATTAGCGTCTCTCATATAGGCAATTCCGTGCCTCACACTGTAAACGCCCCTGGCTGTGCGTAAGACAAAGGTTCAGTTCCGTGGGCTAGACGGTCGTGCATCTCCGTCTGGTCAAGTCTCACAGGCGAGCATGACTCTATGTAATATCATCGACTATGCGCAATAAACACATGATTGTGACCCTGCCTAATACTAAAGTATGCTACCATGGGCCCCTCGTCCGTGCCTCTCCGTCTGAACGAGTCATCTGAATCATTCAGAACACAAACACAAGAGAACATGACTCTATATAATAGCACACGATGCCTTTGTGGATTTGACGCCTGTGCCTGTGACCCTAGTGACTGAAACACGGAGAGTCACAAACGTACATATCTGTGGCTGCAGAGAGTGCTAGCCCATGCCTTCGTACCTTGAAAGTCGTGGTTTTATTTAATGTTTCAAGCACCCATCTACCATTGACTTGCTACATGTAGTACTTAACCCGGGCCCTCCTGTCAGAAAGAAAAATACTAGAAGAAGTAATTAATCTGGACCCGTATTTAAGTCGTTTCGTGGATGGACAGGCTAGTCCATTTCTTCAGATCCACCGTCTGTCCAGATCCATGCCACAGATAGCAGTGCTCACACGCGGCGCGATCCCAGCAATGGAGACGGAGATGGAGGTCTACTCCGGTGCTCCGAGCACCAAGATGGCGAGGCTCGCGCCACCGGCGACGCCTTCCTCTGTTGGTTTTGTGGTAGCGGCGGGAAGTGGCGAGGATGCGCCTACCGGATCCGAGCATCAAGAAGAGCAGTCTGGTCCCGACCGCATCAGCGACCTCCCGGACGCCATCCTCGGTGAGGTGATCTCCCATCTATCCACTAAGGAAGGCGTTCGCACTCAAATCCTCGCACGTCGATGGCGTCCTTTATGGCGCACCGCTCCTCTGAATCTCGACTACAGTGAGATCCCTGTCCCACGTCTCTTTAAGCCCCTAGAAATAGTTCATATAGACGTATTGTCCATGCTCCCCAGTAAGGATGTCATTTGCATTAGATATTTTGGAACTCGGTGTAGTTTTCAACCTAACATTGATGGTTCGTGCCTTCCGGAAGCCATCCTCTCCGGTCTTGGTGGCACAGTTCATCGTCTCTGCATTCCGGCGTGCTACCTCCACTGCAGACTCTCTACAGTTGACGCCTGGCTGCGATCCCCAAGACTGAAGAATCTCCAGGTTCTCGAGTTCTATTACATGTTCCCAAGTTTTGTTGGAAAAACCATCACACTACCACACGAAATCTCTTCGTCTGCGCCCTCACCGCTGACTTCCATGCTGCTGTTTTCCTCCTCACTGCACACCGTCACATTTGCTCTTTGCCAGATACCTGACAAGTATGCACGATCATTTAAACTTCCACTCCTCAAGAGGCTTTCGTTTTTGGAAGTTGATATATCAGACGTCTCACTGCAAAGCATAATCAGCCATGGTTGCCCTGCCCTCGAGTGGCTTCTGCTTGTTTGCAATAACTTGGACCATTGCATCATAATAAGCTCAGGCAAAGTTGAAGTCATCTGTATCCTTTGTGAGAATGATGAACTCGTTGTTGAGGATGCGCCCTCACTTAAACGATTGATTCACGATATTCAGAGCCGGCACTTGCAGGTAACTGTCTTTCATGCACGTAAGCTTGAGTGTTTGGGTAATTTTTATGAAGGATTTCCTGAATCCAAGATTGTTTTTGTCTCTACAGTTATCGAGGTGCTCACCTTTTGCACTATACTCTTTACTTGCATTCCTTGCAGTGCCGAAGTTTCATGTCACGCGACCTTTTATCCAGCTAATTTTATGATATGTGCTTGTCGCAGGCTTTGTGTGTAGTCAGCCTATCAATGGTGGTTCAATATGTGAAGACCCTGCTTATCCACATGTCATTAAATCTGAACAAGGTTGTTGCCTTGATGCGATGCTTTCCTAGCCTAGAGAACCTATTTATCGAGGTAACGATTTCCAGACACATTGAAAGCACATACAATGCACAGCGTACTATATTCGAGGCCTCTACCTCCTTTTGTACTCCTCGAGTATTCTCACTCTTCATGCATTTTCAGGGAGGAGTATGCCGCGAGGAAGGTGTAACAAATAAGTGGCGCCACAAGCACCGGGTGTTTCTGAAATAGCATGACATTCGCCTGAAGACAATAACGCTGGAAAAATATGTACACTACAACAAAAACATTGAATTTGCAAAGTTCTTTGTTCGGAATGCAAAGGAGTTAGAGACTATGAGGCTCAAGTTTCTCTCCCCCCAGACAACATCACTGAAGGATTTTATGAACATCAAGAAGAGGTGCTTCAATGGGGCAACAAGGCTTCTAGACGTGCTCGTCTTATATTGTCAGGGTATTGTAGGCATATGAACTTGGATTTAAAAGTACACATCTGGACAAACCAGTGTCCAATCATGGATTTGCCGGATCCATTGACCTATGGATGTTGAAAACGGTTATCCGGCTGTCAGAGATAGGTGTTGTTGCGTGCTTTCCAGTTTGGACTTCGAGCTTGTACTTTATCCATTGTCTGTAAGGTTGTCAGGAACTTGTTTTTGTGATCTTCAGCCGTGAAGCAACTTACAAGCTCAAAAAACTATCAAGTTTTCATGTTTTTGTGCACCGTCTGTATGTTTGGATTTCCTTTTGTGAATAGAGCGAGCGACTAAAATCATCTGGAATACGCAGTCACGTGTGATGTTACGGCCGTGCCTCTCCAAATAACTCGTTAGCTGAGGTATTTTACAATACAAAGGCGGGCGTGCCTCTTGTACCTGTAAGACTGTGTGTCTGTTATCACTGCACGACACTTCCTTTGTGCATGTCCGTGACTCTGTGGTGAACGTTTTGGGTGGAAACATGCTTCCCACTCTAGAACATAGTGTCTTGTAGAAACATGACAGTGCTATTTCTGCGAATCGAGACGTGCTTGTCGTGGAACCGCTGTGCTTGTGCTTTGCTTAAAAGCGTCACCATCCATCTTCTTCTACTCTGATCCAAGTATCTGGCCATCAGAGCAAGAGTGAGACGGTGAGAGATCGGCGATGGAGGCGATTCAGGCGACCATCGTACGTCTTATCGAGGTGGTCAGGAAGAGCAACCCGTAGCCCAACGCGCTGCAGCGCCTCCAGGGGCTGCTGATGTCTGCCACGGCTTGTTCCTTCTTCGACGCCAGCTTCGCTGCCTGGCTCAAGGGTGCACTGGAAGACTTCATTCACAAGTTCAGCTTCGCCAACAGCAAGGTGAAGGACCTGACTGCTCGCCTCCATTCCATGCGTCGCCTCCGTAAAGACCGAGCCTCCGCCTCGGCTTCCGCGACCCGGCTCGCCGGCCTCCATGGGAATGATCTCTTTTGCGCGCTGATGGCCCTGCAGCTCCCGATCGGCACGCTGCCGGAGGAACACCTGGAGGTCGCTCTCGCCGCGCAGCACCTCATCTACGGACAGATTGTCTACGAGGACAGCTGCAGCACCGTCCACGAGTCAAGCATGGCGGCCTACTTCGACCACAGGAAAACTTTTGTGAAGCTCTTTCAGGAGCACATCCACCTCGCCGACGCCGCCCCCACTTCTCGTCCAACCTCTGGACCATCAAGGGCACAAGCCCGGGCGCCTTGATTAGGTCCTTGCCTTGGCTCTCCGTTCATTTGCTGCAAGCCACATCCCACATGCTTGGAGGCAAGTTCTATATATTTGTGCTAGCTACTACTACTTTTGAGTTTCCAGTGACCCAGTCGATCTATCATGATCAGGACTTCTATTTATTGTGTGTGCTCTACTATGAATTTGACTCTAATATTGTATGCCTGTCGTTAATTTCCATTATTAATTAATACCATCGATCGTTTAGTATTACCAACTTAGTTTATCTCTTGTAGTCCACTTTTTATGCATCTCGCTGTATGCGTGCACATGTTTCATTTGTGGTGATGTTAATCTACATGCCTCCTCGTGCCTCTTGTACCTGTAAAACTGTGCGTCTGTTATCACAGCACGGCACTTCCTCTGTGTATGTCCATGACCCTGTGGTGAACGTTTGGGTGGAAGCATGGTGCACAGCCTAGAACATAGCGTCCTGTAGAATCACGACACTGCCATTTCTGCAAATTGAGATGTGCTTGTCATGGAACCACTGTGCTTGTGCTTTGTTTAAAAGCATGCCGTCACTATCTTTTAAATACAAGGAAATATAGATAGCCACGAACGTCTACGCCTTTTATATCGAATAATATATGTAACATCAAGAAAGAAGGATGACGCAACTTAATACAGAACCGTGTCCGTAGGGAGTTCACGTTCGTGCTTTTAAATACAAGGAAATAAGATTTTAAAAACAACGCCCCTCACATAGGCCATTCGGTGCCTCACAGAGAAAACGCCTGTGGCTGTGCGTAAGACAAAGGTTCAAAAACAGCGTCTCCCTAATCTGCCACTCATTGCCTCACAAAGTAAACAACGAGTGTTCATATCAGAACCCATTTCTGTTCGGTTTGCACAACAAACGCACGAACATGACTCTCTCTAATACTAAAGTATGCCTCGATGGGCTTCTCACCCGTGCTTCTCTGTCTAAACAAGTCGACAGAATCATTTGGAAAACAGACACAAGCGAACATGACTCTATATAATACCACACGATGCCTTTGCGTAAGACAGAGGTTCGGCTCTGTGGGCCAAACGCCTGTGCATCTCCGTCTGATAGAGTCACGGGCTAGCGTGAGTCCATGTAATAATACTACCGACCATGCCTTTGAGCGCTTCATGCCCGTGCCTGTGTCCAGCTTGAGCTTGTCATAACGTATGTGTCGTACTGAAGGGCGAGCTTCGCCTTCGCCTCCTCATCAATAGGATTGATGGAAGTCTCAAATAAAGCAACAACACCAAGCATCCAACAACAAGTCAAGACAGTTTCAAGTTGATGGAAGTCTCAAATAACCGCTGGGGAACAGCAAAACAAGCCCGAAACATAACAAGTTCATTTCACAGCGATACACGGCCTATTTACTGAACCTAGATATATATAGATAGATATGTATGGTAATACACGGCAAGTACTTGGAAACAAGAGCTAACATACCAAGTTCATTTCACATCGAAACATGGCCCAGCCAGTTCTAAATGAGGTTGATGGTGATCATCATCCTCAAGTCATGGCGACGGGTGTTCGCAATACTGAGTAGGATGCCTTGAGCTACCCGAAGATTCTTGACATGAAGGAACTTCTTCCACCCCGCCCGGTTGAAGACAGTGCGACCGTCCGTGTCCACTGCGTAGGCACAGGTGGTGATGGAGCCCGTTCTGGTAAGGCGTAGTCCAGCATCCATGCCTTCTTCATGCGTCTCGATGCCACAACTAACAGATAACCTCTTAGGTAATTTCTGAAAACAGTTGGTATGATATATGAGCATGCCACGTGCAATTATCAGCAAATCATGCACTTGAAGACACATATATCATTGGATTCAACACTGAGCATATATATCATCACATCACTACACTAGACACTAATCATCAAATTACTATAGTAATTAAGCATATCATTAGTTTACTACGTACACTAACCACATCATCGCATATTACTACACTACATAAGGATATATCACAGTACTACAACATGCATATCATATCAACTAGTACACTTATTAAGCATGCATATCGTGTAATTACCACAGTAAGTAACATACCATGAGATGCTGTTTAACATTCGTCCTTGTGAGGCGTGTCACGAATGGCATCCCGACGTAGTCTTCACGTAGCGGAAGCATGTCCCAGAGGTTGCACGTTTCATCGTCGCTCAGCCTCAGTCTTTGGGCATAGAGTGCTTCATCAAGTGGGTTCTCATCATCATCTAAATCCTCACCATCGTCCTCCTCATGAACTTCATCCTCACTATCGGAAATCAAATTCAGATAGATAACAGAAATCCTGGGCCTTTCTGCTCTGAAGGAGAAGTCGATCAATTCACCCCCACTAAGACGCAAGCGGGCAATGAAGCGATCCCATTCATCTCCTCCAATCTGGGTTATCGTTTGCCCCTTATCGACCTGCATAGTCTACGCCCCCCAAGAGCGTCGAAGGTCACGGTGTCTCCGACGAGCTCATTGAATGCCAATCTCACATTGCATGGGACGATCTATGCAAGATAAAAACAAATAACAAACACAATGCGTTAGTGGAAATAGCAATAAAAAACAAAATTAATGAACTGTCGGAAGGTTCATATAAATTGTTACCACTACAAAAACAAAAGTAGGGTGGACGTAGATGCCGAACAGCGTGGCAATACAAAGGCTGGTCCGGCACCGTGACTTGCACAGTCGACACGGTGCTTCCTCCATTCTACAAAGAACATATTGAACTCTAAGTTGAATTGTACGCTACCATAGTACAATACACGGTGCTTCCTCTCTTTTCCCTGGTACGGCTAAGATCCTACACTACGACATCCATCAATCTAACAAAGAACCATCATATCTATCAACAAATCATCTACCGCATGTATCAAATAAAATTTTTGGATTAGATCTGC
Source organism: Triticum dicoccoides (assembly GCF_002162155.2). Lineage (NCBI taxonomy): Eukaryota > Viridiplantae > Streptophyta > Magnoliopsida > Poales > Poaceae > Triticum > Triticum dicoccoides. Next base: position 508,675,368 of record NC_041392.1, on the reverse strand, counting down.
GCCCGGAGGGAGACGCATGCGGTTTGGGAAGGGAAGAAGATTCACGAGGGGGATGAGGAGGGATCTCACCTACTTGCCGGAGTTGGTGGCGGCCGCGCAGATCAGGCGGCGAAGAGATGCGTCGTCGGGAGCTGGCGGCGGCGGCGCTAGTCGAGAAGTGGAGGATGAAGTTGAAAATGATGTGGAGTACTAGGTGCACTTAGACAAATGTGGTACATGTGGTGGCGCGTTTGTGTGGATGACGAGGGGACCCTACGTGTCGGTACCCATAGAAAAAAAATTGGCATTTCCAACTGCCTCACGGGTATTCGAACCAATTCGGCTGATGCAGTGTGTTCGGCCGAACCAATTTGCATTTCCTTAAGACATTTATCCAGACATAGACACACGGGAAAAGCATGCACCGAGGTTGTGCTCCATGTGTGGCATAAGTGGTCCTGTGAAGCTGCAACCAGGACCAATGTTGATATATGTTGTTATTAGCTAGGGTACCAACACTATTTATTGAGGAGACGCCCGTCGGATGACTGGGTTTACTGAGCAACGACATGTGGCGTTCACGGCCGAATCTGAGGAGACGCCCGTCGAAGCGTTGGGTTTCCCCAATAAAGCCACGAATGTCACGCAATGAAAACAATTCTAACAAGGACAGTCGGCCGAACCTATTAGGTTTCTGTACTAAACGCATAAACGTGACTCCGAGTAAGAACAAACTATGCCTCTGAGGGCTTGATGTCCATGCCTCTCCTTTTGACCGAGCCCACCGACTCATTCGGAATACAATCAGAAAACCCTTGTGTGTGACTCTATATAATAACACGCCATGCCTTTGAGGGCTGTATGCCTGTGCTTGTGACCCTTGACACTGAAACACAGACAGCCACGAATGTCGATGCCTTTATCAAGAAAGAAGCGTGACACAATTCAGTTCGGAATGGTGTCTGTATGGACTGCACGTCCGTGCTCTTAAATACAAGGAAATAAGCTTTTAAAAACAGCGTCTCTTATAGGCCAATCCATGCCTCGCAGAGTAAACGTCTATGGCTGCGCGTCAAAGGTTCATCTCCGTGGGCTAAACGCACGTGCATCTTCCTCTGATAGAGTCGCAGTCTAGCGTGACTCTATGTAATACCACCGGCCATGACTTTGAGCGCTTCATGCCCGTGCCTGTGACCCGAAACACTGAATCAAGGATGAGGCGACTGCTGTGGGTTTCCGCTATAAACGCACGAATGTGATTCCATGTAAAGCATAACCCATGCCTGTCTGGGCTTCATGGCGGTGCCTGTGCTCGCGGACAGTTCAACGGATTCATTTGGAACACGTAGACAAACTAACACGATTCTACACAACGGCAAGCCGTGACTTTCTGGGACTCACGACCGTGCGAGCAATATACCAGACCAGCGTCGCTCGAATAAGCCATTCCGTGCCTCACAAAGTAAACGTGGCTGTGCGTAAGACAAAGCTTTGCCTTTGTGGGCTTAACGACTGTGCTTCTTCATCTGATTGAGTGGACGGAATCATTCGGAACACAAAGACAGGCGAGCGTCACTCTATATAATACAATATCATGCCTTTGAGGACTGTACGCCCGTGCCTGTGAACCTTAACACTATAACCATTAGTATCCAAACCTCCGCGCTTCTATCGAATAATATATGTAACATCAAGAAAAAAGCGTGACCCAACTGAGTACGCAATTGTGTTCGTAGAGAGTTCATATCTTGTGAACTTTTATTAACAAGAGTTCGTGTCCGTAATACCACCGACCATGCCTTTGAGCGTTTTGTGCTCATGCCTGTGACCCTTAACACTAAACGCCTGTGCGTCTCCATCTGATAGAGTCACATGCTAGCGTGACTCTATGTAATACCATCGACTATGCCTTCTTGTTACCCGAAACAGTGAACAAAGAAAGGGCGCCTTCATGTGTGCACAAGACATGACTCTAGTTGGTTCAAAAACTTTGGCTGCCGAGACTTCACATCTGTGCTTTTAAAAACAACGTCTCTAGAACTGGCCATTACGTTAATGTTCATCCGTACTTATAAACTTGGAATGAACGTGCCCAGGAACACATTTGTTATCAAGGTTACTGACGGCACAAGGTAACGGATGACAACATAAGAAACTTTTAGTGACAACTTCAGATACGAGGATAAGGGTCACTGATGTCTACTTAGTCCGGCGATACTTCTTTTTTGGTTGCTCGGCGCGAAGTTCCTCGATCTGTTTCTTCATAACATATGATTGCAGCTTCAGCTCATCGCGCTGAAGTTCGAGCTGCGCCTTCTCATGCATCAGAAGTGCAATGACGGCTTTGTTCTCTTCGTCCAACTTCGTGGATATCTTCAGGACGTCTTCCACAGCATTGAACAGGTTCTTCATCTTGTCAAAGGAGAAGATGTCAGATTGATGGCAGGACGCACCCTCATCAACATTAGGATGAAGCTCACCATAATGATCCATGTTTCATAACTAAATCAAGTAGCCGAAAGAAAGAAAAAATGAATGAAGCCGAAGCAGAGCGAACTCACAGATGAGGAACCCTCGCCAGCCGAGATCTTTTCCTGCGACTGGACATGGCGCTCTAGAGGAGTCTCCTTCTGCACAGCCGTGGCTGAGAGTGTCAGGATAGAGAACAACAAGAGGAGTGGATGGCCTAGAGGCTGGGGGATGTGGCTAGGGTTTCGAGACTCCGTCTGGCTTATTCATGTTTCAAACTGAACCAAGTAGCCGAAGGAAAGAAAAAACGAATGAAGCGGAAGCAGAGTGAACTTACAGATGAGGAGCCCTTGTTAGCCTGGATCTCCTGCAGTGTCTGGACACTGGGTTCCGCAGTAGTCTCCTCCTGACCAGCCATGGCGGAGAGGGCGAGGATAGAGAGCACCAAGAGGAATGAATGGCCTGGGGGCAGCCAGAGGATGGAAGAGTATGTGGCTAGGGTTTTGAAACTCCGTCCGTCCGCCATAAATAGCCGGAGACTGGCCTCGGGCAATGAGCCAGAGCGACGTCACCGGAGGAGATGTCCGTCGGACCCTTGGGTTTTCGTGGCGGCGCCACGTGGAGTTCACACCCGAGTAGGTGGAGACGCCCGTCGAAACGTTGTGTTTCCGCAATCAAAGCACGAACGTGGCTCCGCGTAAAACACACGCATGCCTCGCTCGACATCCCGACCGTGCCTGTCCTGGTAATAAAGTCAACGGATGCATTTGGAACACAAAGAGACATGAAGGTGACTCTGGATAATTACATGACATGCGATTTGTGGGCTTGACAACCGTGCCTGTGACCTGAAACACTGACACGCGTAAAGGACAGTCACGCTACTGAACATATAAAGTCGCCTTCGTGCATTTGTTGGCTTGACAGTCGTGCCTGTGACCTGAAACACTGACACACAGAAAGTTGTCTTCTTGCATTTGAATTAAAATAATACAATGAAAAACAATTCTAACAAGGAGAGTCTCCCGAATCTATTAGGTGTCCGTAATAAACGCACAAACGTGACTCCGAGTAAGAACAAACTATGCCTCCGAGGGCTTGACGTGCTTGCCTCTCCTTTTGACCGAGCCCACCGACTCATTCAGAATACAATCAGAAAACCTTTGTACTCTATATAATAGCATGCCATGCCTTTGAGGGCTGTACGCACGTGCATCTTCGTCTGATAGAGTCACAGGCTAGCGTGACTCTATGTAATACCACCGACCATGCCTTTGAACGCTTCATGCCCGTGGCTGTGACCCGAAACACTGAATCAAGGATGAGGCGGCTGCTGCGGGTTTCCGCTATAAACGCACGAATGTGACCCCACGTAAAACGCAAGCATGCCTGTCTGAGCCGCCATACCATGCTTCTCCTGGTGATAGAGTCAATAGAATCATTTTGAACGGATCCCTGCACTCTTCTCCCCTTCCCTCCCGTCCCCAGTTATGTTTCGACGGGTGTCTCCTCATATTCAGGTGTGAATGCCACATGGCGCCGCTCCGGAAACCCAAGGGTCCGACGGGCGTCCCCTCCGGCGACGCCGCTCTGGCTCATCGCCCGAGGCCAGGCTCCGGCTATTTAAGGCGAACGGACGGCGTCTCAAAACCCTAGCCACACCCTTTTACTTGGGCTTTTCTGATCCACGCCACATATAGCGGCGCTCACAGGCAGCGCGATCACAGCAACGGAGACGTAGATGGAGATCCACTCCGGTGTTCCATGCACCAAGAGGGCGAAGCTCGCGCCACCGGCGACGCTGTCCTCTGGTGGTTTGGCGGTAGCCGCTGGAAGCGGCGAGGGAGCGCCTGCCGGATCCGAGGATCAGAAAGAGCAGTCTAGTCCGGACCGCATCAGCGATCTCCGGGATGCCATCCTCGGTGAGGTCATCTCCCGTCTCTCCACTATGGAGGGCATCCGCACTCGGATGCTCGCTCATGGTTGGCGTCCTGTTTGGTCGACCGCTCCTCTGAATCTTGACTGCTATGAGACCCATGTCGCTCGTCTTTTTAACGCCCTAGAAACAGTTCAGGTCGAGATCATCAGTAGGGTCTCTGCCTACAGCGAGGAGCTTTCTCATATAAGATACATCGGAACTTAGCATCAGGGAAAAATAGTTCCTGGTGATGGTTCTTGCCTTCCAGAGTCCATCTTCTCCACCCATGTGGGTGCAGTTCTCCGCCTTTGTATACCGGCGTGCTACCTCCAATGCAGACCCTCTACTGTCCATGCCTGGCTTGAGTCCCCCAGATTGAACAATCTCTAGGTGCTTGAGTTTTACTACCTGTTTCCACGATTTGTGAAAGAAACTGTCAAACTATCACACACATGCTCTTCATCAACGCCCTCACTACCGAAGTCCGTCTTTCGGTTTTCCTGTTCTCTGCGCACTGTGAGCTTCGCGTGTTGCCAGATACTAGACCATTATGTAGAGGTACTTGAACTACCGCTGGTCAAGAGACTTTTGCTTGTTGAGGTTGATATATCAGACCTCTCGTTGCAAAGCATGATCAACTCTAGTTGCCCTGCACTCGAGTGCCTGCTGCTTGTTTGCAACAGAGAAAGGCATCGGATCACAATAAATTCCCCTAACTTTGTAAGCATCGGCATCCGTGGTGACGTAGGAAAATTCATCTTCGAGGATGCCCCCTCACTTCAAAGGTTGATCCATGTTGTCCAGAGCAATAACATGGAGGTATTCATCGTCTCTGCACCCAAACTGGAGACATTGGGCAAATTCAGGATCTCGCTTGACTCCACACGTCTTATGGTACTGACATTTCACAATAATTCCAGCTGCATTTCCTTGAGAAACTAGTTTCATGTCATCCAACCTTTTGTTCTAATAATTTTATGTTTTATTTTGCATGTTATGTGAAGCATTTGGTAATGGCTAGCCTATCTACAATGCGGCAATCTGTCAAAACCTTGTTTTTGGGCATGACTTATCAAGTGGACCTGCTCATTCACTTGCTTAAGTGCCTTCCAAATCTGGAGAACTTGTTTGTTCAGGTGATGATTCTCACGCCCAATGAAAAGGTCATACCATGCATAGTGCAGCACTCCTTGCATCTCAAAAAGCTTATCTTACTTTTTGTTTGCAATGGACACATCCTATGTCTAGGCATGTTTTTTTATTACTATACATACATCTGTATCTAGGGAAATGTCCGACGAACTGATTGGGACGAGGGTCAAGGAATTTATCGTTCATTTTGTCCTTCCATAGATCTTGAGTATCTTTCAACCTTTATGTGTTTTCAGGGAGGAAACGTTCCTGATGGTGCAAGAAATTTTTGGCGTCGCAAGCACCGTGCATTTCTCAAAGAACACATCATTCATTTAAAGACAGTAACGCTGGAAGATTATGAAAAAAGTGGGCAGAATATTGAGTTTGTGAGGTTCTTCATTCCGAATGCAACGAAGCTAGAGACCATGAGGATTAAGTTTCGCTTTCCCTCAGACTTCACGCAAGAATTTTACGAACAACAACATAAGTTGTTCCTGTGGGAGAATAAAGTTTCCAAACGCGCTCATCTCTAGTTATCAGCATGCTGCAATCATCTGTGCTTGGATTTGAAACACAGGCATGTTGAATGCCTTGATTTGTCAGATCCGTTCACTTGTGCCTGCTGGACATAGGGCTGTAGTTAGTTCCTCAAGCTAGTACAGTTAGATGTTGGTGCACCAATCTAATTCTGTGTTATGTCTAAACATGGCTGAAGCCTTTTGCACCGTTTTGTAAGCTTGTTATAACAATGCTTTTGTGCTATGCACCCGCTGTTCTGAAAATTTGATAGTTTTATGTCACTATCGTGATGCTACAAAAACATTCGTGTGCGGTCGTCGACCATGAAACAAAAACATTTGGAAGAGAAGAGGCACTGCCTTGCCTGTTCTGCAAGGAACGTACATCTAGTGCATGTAAACCAGTGCGTCTGCAGTGACCAGACGGCGTTGCCTCCTTTCATGGCAGACTGTACATGCACATGGCCGTGGCTCTGCTTAATGTCAAACCGTGCTCCTAGCGACCTCAGACTGTACGTGCCTTTTGTGTAAACGCATGTCCGTGAACGAGTTTATGTCTGAGTACAAACAATCGAGTCAGCACTGGCGTGCGTCGGCTTCAGGAGTAAGCGCGACTCTGTAGATTGTAGATTTTATGTGTGTCAGTGCTAGTGCGACGCTCCTGTCTGACATAGGACCGTGCCTTTAACAAGTCAGTGCTACGTCACCAGAGGCATGGTTCCCCATGCCTGCCAAAGCGACATCTCTGCCTTGCTAGATTACAGTAACCCATGTCCCGTGGAACGATCCAAGACAAAAGATTGCCTCTTTGAAATATAAAAATATTCAGGAGATCAATATTTGATGTGTGTAGACCGTCACACACCCTCTGAAAGATTTCAAAAAATGAGATACATGCCTTTAGTCAAGTAACCATGTCCAAGCATAAACTTATACTAGACGAGTATCCCTTGCAACGTTTCAAAAGAAGGCAACTGTTAATAATCATTCTTCGCGGATAGCCTTGATCATCAGGAGGTCATCAGTGTTCGCAAACCCTTGCCCCAAACAATCACAGATGACGCTTTCCATCTTCTTTCTATTCTCCTTCAGTTTATGCACCTCCTCCTTCAGAAAATCCCTGTCCAGCTTAATCTCACCATTGTCGTCCTTAAGATTGTGAATGGCACATGTGAGAGACCTCTAAATGGGCTTGACGTCTTTATCAACGATACCCATCCGCTTCTTCTGCCTGTCAATCTTCATGGTAGTTACATTAGTTCTTTCCACAGCTGCAACAAGATTCTCGAGCTTAAGGTTCACTTGTTCATTATCCATTTTAAGCCTGCTTATCTCTTCATCCTTTGCTTGCCTATCATCATTGCTCTCATCTAACATCCCCCAGAGCTTGAGTAGGCACCTCTGCATAATGTGTAACATCCCAAATTTTCAATTTGGAATGTTATACACTAGATCATCATTGCATATCATATTTATTGCATTTTGGTTGATCCTAGAAATTTTTCGCAACTCAAGGACCCTCGGGGAGAGTTGGGGATTTCGTTATTTTCATATTAGAGTTGTCTCAAATTTTGAAAATAGGATCTTTTGATTTTATTTATTTTCTCTTCAATTATTTCTATTACAAAATATGAGAGAGGGAATAAAATGACTTTCTCAAAATAAAGAAATATTGAGGATTTAATAAAAAAATCAAATAAGTTTTTATTTGGTTTTATTTGCTATTTTATTTGAATTTAGGAAAAATGCGCGTTTTTCAAAATTGCATTTAGGCCCCAAATAAATGTTCATCCTATGCGGCTTGATTTTAGAAGCCGGGGAAAACTTATTTTGGGATTTTTGGAGTCCGTTTAGTATTTCTTTCGTTAGTTTTTTTGCACAGAATAATTTTTTTTTAAAAGGTCCGAACCGACCCTAGGCCGTAACCGGCCAGGACTCCGCCTGGCCGGGGCTTTATAAGCCGCCGCCCCGGGGCCCGAGCCAGCCCAACCCGTGCCCCAAACCCTAGCTGTGCCCAATCCGCGCCGTGTCGCCGCCCGCCGCCGCCCGATCCGCGCCGCGCCGCCACC
>NC_041392.1:508577289-508666644 GCF_002162155.2 Triticum dicoccoides | reverse complement strand
GCCGCCGCCGTCGCCGGAGCCGCCGCCGCCGCCCGCTGGACCCGCCGCCGGCCGGACCCGCCGCCGTTTTTATTAGAAAAACCGTTCTGTTTTTCCGTCGGTTTTCGTCGGTTTTTTTAGTTTCATTTTTTAGTTTCGGTTTGTTTTAAATAGATCGGTTTTGCTGGTTTATTTAAATAGTGAGCGTTCGTCCATTTGTTCGTTTTAACGAACGTTCGTCATTTTTATTTTTCTCGGATTAAATCCGCAATTTTTCAGATCACGATCTCTGATCCGATTTTCGTTTTAGTCTAACTTTTCGCTCGTTTATCGGAATCAGGTGATTCAAGCGCCTGGAGTTTCGTCTCGGAACCCTCTTTCCGATTAACCAACTTAAACAAGTTTTTGCCACTGTAAAAATTGCCCTAGATCCATAATAGTAAACGAAGCTTGTTTCTTTTGCCTTTTGTCTTTCGTTGCTTCGTTCGATTTGATTCTTTTTGCCAACCAGAGTTCTTAAGTTGAATTTTCTGGTTAGACCTCTTATTTGAGTTTTACCTGTGCATTATTTGAGTACTTATTGTATGCTTGTTTGTTTGCGATAGAGTACCCGGAGTGCGCCGCGTGCTACTTCGAATCGCTTGGTTTCCCGGATCATCAGCAAGGCAAGTAACACTTTGATCATGCTTTCCCACTACCCAGTTTTATTGCATTAGATCAATCCTTACACATTGCATGGTTAGGATCTAATTAAATTGTGGGTTTGGGAAATAGTTGAGGTAGTACCTATTACCTGTTTATTATCAAACCTTTGGGAGTTACTTCTACGTCTGCTTATTATGCCATGCTATGCTAGTAGACATGGATTGGGTGAGTGCATCCATGATAGATGTGAGATTATTAATTAATGGTTTATTTAAGGTTTCAACTTAAACACACATCTGGGTGGATTGAGGTACCTGGGTATTCCAGGATTGCCTATTTTGTTTTTTGGACCGCCACCCAGGCTCAAAGGGATCATGAGATTATTCATGCTAGAAACTTCCATGTGCAGCCACAATCTATTATGGGCTCTAGCATAGTTGACTAAGTCGTGCGAACTCTTACAGTGGTAGACTAGCAGATGTAGGGGAAAGTAGGTGTAACGGTCTACCCATCGTAAGGTGCTAGCGCTTCTGAAAGACTATGTCTCGGTCATTCGTCTTCTCAAACACCATGCAGTGCGAGAAACCAAACGAAGGCGATCGAGTCTTGTGGGGAAAAGTGCGCAAACCTCTGCAGAGTGTATAAACTAATCATGATTAGCCGTGTCCCCGGTTATGGACATCTTGAGTATCTAGTACCTGGATTATCATGTGAATCTCAACATGTTACTATAAAATTAATTTTGATGGGTTTGTTTAATGATGATGATTAATTGGGATAGAGAATGCTGTCAACCATTCTCAATGTTTAACAACCACCATGATAGTTAAATAAATTTATTCCTTTGTAGTAGGGAAAAATTGGCTTTACGCAAAACTGTAACCATAGAGCTTTCCACCAGCCAAATATGCATATAGAATAGTTGTTTCTTTCCATTACTCTCTATGTGTTACATTTGCCAGCATATTCCATGTGTTGACCTGTTTCATGCTGCAACATTAATGTTGCAGACTTTTCAGACGACAATTAAGGAGTTTTTAGGTCGTGGTTCTATACTCGGTGATGCCGTTGGAGTTGATGGACTCACTTATCTTCCAAGCCTTCCGCTGTTATTGTTATTAGATGGCCTTAAGCCATATTTATTGTAATAAGTTCTCTTTTGAGACACTCGATGTAATAAGTGTGTGATTACTACTCTGTTATAAATCCTTCAAGTACTGTGTGGTGTCAGCATTACTGAACCAGGGATGACACCGGAGCACAGAGATTGGACCGTTTGAGGTCTGGTCGCTACATAATGATAGGCCATGGGCGGTCAACCCGTTCGACGACTCCACAGTTCACGCCTCTCTGCGAACAAAAAAGGAACAAAATAAACAGAGACTATTAATACACTGCTGCAGAAGCTCTGGAAAATAATAAAGTTCACATATACTTGGTTTATAACCTCATTCAACTAACTATGGACCGTGATTGTGCAATGTGGCACTTCAATGGTTAGGTACCCACAACACTAATTATGGTGCTTCGCCCACCCTGTACACGGAGTTATTTCATAATTGTACTTAGTTTCTTTTAAGCCAGCTTGAATTAATCTGGAGCTACCTCTACAGACAACTTATTTAGAGAGTTTTTTTGAATAATATACTGACTATTAAACAGAAGTCCCATTTGTAAACAAACACGGGAGTGTCTAGATCACTTCTTTTGTGTTCAATTATGTAAAATAAGTAGCGACCTTTACCCTTTTTTGTAAAGTAAAAGGACTACACAATGTTTCCTACAATCAACCGGAAAACACAAGAAGAAATCAGTCTTCTTTGGTATACTACAAGTCCTATATCCAAACAGTTTGATTCAACAAGAAAGTAACTCGGATTTTCGAAAGTGGCTAACTTTCACAGCACAGCCAAAGAACCTCCTCCCCGTGTCACTTCCTTCAAAAGCCACACACCTGAGAGGCTTGGTGTCGGTGTCAAAACCAGCGGATCTCGGGTAGGGGGTCCCGAACTGTGCGTCGAGGCCGGATGGTAACAGGAGGCAAGGGCACGAAGTTTTACCCAGGTTTGGGCCCTCTTGATGGAGGTAAAACCCTACGTCCTGCTTGATTAATATTGATGATATGGATAGTACAAGAGTAGATCTACCATGAGATCGGAGAGGCTAAACCCTAGAGGCTAGCCTATGGTATGATTGTTGTTCTGTATGTTGTCCCACGGACTAAAACCCTCCGGTTTATATAGACACGGTTAGGGTTAGGGTTACACAAAGTCGGTTACAATGGTAGGAGATCTACATATCCATATCGCCAAGCTTGCCTTCCACGCCAAGGAAAGTCCCTTCCGGACACAGGACGAAGTCTTCAATCTTGTATCTTCATAGTCCAGGAGTCCGGCTGAAGGTACAGTCTGGCCATCCGGACACCCCCTAATCCAGGACTCCCTCAGTAGCCCCTGAACCAGGCTTCAATGATTACGAGTCCGGCGCGCAGATTGTCTTCGACATTGCAATGCGGGTTCCTCCTCCAAGTACTTCATAGAAGATTTTGAACACAAAGATAGTGTCCGACTCTGCAAAATAAGTTTCCACATATTGCCATAGAGAGAATAGTATTTACACAAATCTAATCTACTGGCGTATTCCATAGTGCGACATCGCACCACGGCCAAGCCTTTATTCGAATCGTTTTATTATCCCACCTCAGCGCGTCATGCAAGGCGGTTTCCTTGGCACGTCTTGTTAAAGCAGAGATCGTGTCCCCTTGTTCCAGGATTCTCATCAATACGGGCGTGGGCAATCCAACCGCTTCTAGGACTCCTAGACTATAGGCAAGTCCAAACGGCCACGGAGAGGACCCTTGATATTCACCCTCTTTATAAAGGGACAAGGCTTTTATTTTTTCCTTCCCGTGCTCAATCGAATCCTTCCCCCACCTCAAGCTCAAACACCCAAAGTTCAGGTCAGGTGCTCCGAACCTACAGTCATGTCCAGATCTAGCCTTCAAGGCCGATGGGTGCCTTCCTCCATCACGGAAGAAGACATCAAAAAGTTGAGGGAGGCCAGATATCTGACCACTGAGATTTTGCATCGGCTGCATGCCCGAGGGCAAGCCGTCCCCTCCCCCGAACCCAACGAGAACGTCATGTTCGTCTCCCACTTCCTCCGAGGTCTATGCCTTGCTCTGGATCCTTTCGTCAGGGGTTTGATGTTTTATTACGGGCTGGATTTCCATGATCTAGCTCCGGACTCCTTTCTCCATATCATGACATTTATTGTCGTGTGTGAGGCCTTCCTCTGGGTTACCCCTCACTTTGGCCTGTGGCTCAAGACCTTTGAAGTAAAGCCGAAGATGATCGAGGGGCAACATGCGGCGTGTGGAGGTGCCTCAATATGCAAGATGACGGGAGCTCCATGGCCCAAAGGTTCCATTCCAGAGGTGTCTGAATTGTGGCAACAGGAGTGGTTCTACATCACGGCTCCTAGAAGTGCCAAGTGGGCGGCCGCCCCTGTTTTCCGCTCGGGTCCTCCACCACAACTGATGTCATGGATCAGAAGAGGTTTGAGTTGGGGTCCAGCCAAGGACGTGCCTATACTACAAAGCCGCATTCGAGATCTCTTCAATGGAGATTTTAGTTTGGTTGCGGTGATACAAGTTATGCTGGTTCGTCAAGTCCAGCCTTGCAAACGCGGGCCTCTTCGCTTGTGGGAGTTCAATCCCGAGGGACCGCGTGTCATTCACAATTTCCTCGGCCTGACGCACGAGGAGATGTACAAGTCATTCTTCGGACCTCAGGTAGAGTGTCCGGAAATTACCGAGGATGTGGGCCTGAGCAGTAACCGCGCCGCCGAACAGGTAAGGAATCTTCTGGCCGAACATACTATCTCTCATTTGTTACTGAGAGTTCGCTTTTTAACCAGGACTGGCTAACAAAGGCGAAGTTGATTCGGTGCTCGGCCCCCCTCCCTGAGGGTTTGGAAAATCCGGTATTGGAAAAGATGCTCCAGGTCGCACCTTGCCCGGAGCCCTTGAAGGAAGATACTAGGGAGGATAATACGGGCAGACGCGGGCCCCCAACGCTGCCCATTCTAACCGAGGGAGCGAGCGTCTCCATGAAGGAAGACAACCGGAGGAGGAAAAGGACTGCGCCCGGGGATTCGAATCAACTGCTTCCAAACGGGAGAAGAAGTCTCCCACAGAGGGTCCTACCTTGGGGGGTGCTTTTGCCGCACAAAGTCCGCGGGGGGATCAATTCTCCAGCGAGTCGTAAGTGACTCGAAATACTTTAATAGTACAAGTATGCCATCTTTTTCTTCTGAGAAAATAACCACCGCATATATTTTTGCAGTTCGGGCCTTAGCCCCTCTCAAATGAGCTCGTCTTCGGGGGATCTTCTTCCAGAGATGATGTAGAGCGAAACGCCTCCTCCGGACTCCTCCGCTCCGGAAGCGGGCGACCCCGAAGTGTCATCGCGGAGGGCCTCTCCGAGTCTGGTGAGGCCAGAAGATAATCCCATTGACCCCCGGAGCTCCCAGTGTCCGGCTCCCAATGAGAGCGGACAAAAGAGTCCGGCTCCGTCTGGTGTGCGATCGGATGTTCTGAGGGAGTTGGTGGGGCGAGCGGCCATCTCAGATAAACACCGTGTGCTGATGAATATGGTGATGGAGAGAATCTCGTCCGCCGAAAGCGGATTGCATGAAGCTTTTATGAGTCTACTAACAGGCTTTGAGGTAAGTAAAATATTGTATGATAGTCCTGCACATGCTAGGTGTGCCCTGTGTAGATAGTAGCCCCTGAGACTCTGGTTGTCATCAGAAACGACGATGAACAGAGGATCATATTCCCAGGTAATAACCATACTGCCTCTATGTGCAGGTGATGGAAGCTCCGGTGGCTAGCCGGACTAGCGAGTTTGCCCATTTAAAACGGCAGTTGGATGCGGCAGACACCGACATCGAGCTTGTTAACAAAAGGCTTGACGAGGCACAGGGTAAGTGTCTTTATCTGGTAAACGCCACATAGTAAGAGTAGCATGATGCCAGTATCTTTAATATGTTATGACTGCAGATGGAGTTGCCACTGTTGAAACCTTGCGGGCAAAACTTGCCCAAGCCAAGGAACAAGCGAGGTTTGGTAATGCGGCTGCTTTGAAGGCGGCCGAAGAGTTGAAAGCCGAGAAGGCCACGCATGGCGAGAGCCGAGATAAGATGGCCAAGATGGCCATAGAATTAAAAGCCGCCGCCGACCGTTGCCGGGTTCTCGAAAAGGAAAACCTAGCGAAGGCATCAGACCTTGAGAAGGCTGCTGCGACGGGAAAAGACATCCGCTCTGCTATGAGGGCGAAGAAGGAGGAGCTGTGGGAAGCCGGGGATATTGTAGCTGGGAAATCCTTTATGTTGCAGAGGAAGTTCGGAAATCCACGGTATGCCTCTCTGGATCGGCTGTGGAGTTTGGAGGATGTGTATATGGATTTGGCGGCGAGCGCTGCCGATGCGGCCAAGTACTTCCAGGGTCAGACGGACCGTGAAGTGGACCAGCTGTTTTGGACACAATTCCATTCTCCCGAGCGTCCTCTTTCATTGATGGACCAATTAGCCGAATGGGCCGAACTGAATAGGTTGTCCGGACTCGCCATGAGGTCTGTTGTGGATCAGCTATGGTCGGAAAGGCCAAAACCGAACAACGGTGCAGCAGTTCCTTGACATGGTGCCACGCATTAATGCGATGAAGAGGTCGGCGTGCATAGAGGGTGCACGGATGGCCTTTGCCCGTGTTAAAGCATACTGGGCGGAGATAGACGCTACCACTGTTGCAGCGTGGGATTCGGCCATAGGTCGAATGGCTGCTGAGCACTACTTTGAAGAAGTTCTTGAGGGTGCTCGTTTGATAGAGACCCAGTGCTCAAAAAATATTATGTTTGAGTGATATGTAATCTCATTGTAAGCGAAATGCTTTTATAATTTTTTATAAGGCTACTTTTATACTTTTGCCTGAAAGTAATATGATGCCTCCTGGGCGGCCGTTTATGTATACATGTGTATAACCTGAAAGATTGTAGCCGTCGGCTTCAACCCCCATGCATATAATGCGGAGGTGCTCGCAAAAAACACACATTCACACTTAACCCAACGTCTTGGTCCTATTAAGGAGGTGATAGCGGAGCGAGCGAGGCAACCGGTCTATAATGCTTTGGCACTTTCACTTAGCCATAGGAGTTTGACAGGGGGGCTACTAGATAGCCCCTGATGGCTCCGCACTCTCCCGATCCCGGGGTGCGTACATGCCTGGCCGGAAAACGACCCTTCATTAAGGCGGAGGAATTCTAACATTCCAACAGGTCATCGAGTGCTTGACCAGTCTCACGCTATATCATGACAGTCAGTTTTCGGCTTTCTCTACTGAGGTGCTCGTCCGGATGAACCAGGGCACAATCACAGTAGTTCTCCTGGTGCTACCTTAGCCGGTAAAGCGGAATGTAAGGCACCAAAACACAGGAGCCGGGCAAACCCAACATTTGACCAAAGACAATGATTCGGAGCTGATGCATATAGGGCCAAACTCGCGATGCCGAACACTCCCTAAGGTATTCGGTCTTTGTGGTATAAACCGGGCCTAAATAATGACCTTTGTAAGAAGCCCCTTGTGTCCAGGTACATGCATTGTTCTGGCGTGGCCACATGCCAAGACGTCAGCATCCTTCTCAACGGTGGATATGTATCAACAAGAGACAGTAAAAAAGGTTTATGCAGGGTCTTAATCTAAAAAGAATCCTTGGAGCGGGTCCCCGCTGCACGTCTGCACCTGTATCTCCATTGTGCCGTATCCTGGACGGGTGTAGCACGATGATCGTCTGTAAAAGAGAGGAATTCAGGTGAAAAAGTTGTCGTGCAAAAAGATAGTTTTTAAAGAAACCATGTATAATTCAAGATGAGAAGAAATTGCCACTTGTCTGCACGCATTTGAGCCCCTTGTATCAAATATGGGTGTGACCATTTATTCGGTATAAATAGTGGCACCGGACTTGATTAGTTGTGTCTGAGGTCTTGACGACCTATTGGATGCTTTCACTGGTCCGGGCGCCTTTAGTGTGCGGCTGCCAAGGCAGCCGCACTCTCTTCGGCGCGCAGAGATCGCTTGATATTTCCGTTCACTGAAATGATGCCACGTGGACTGGGCATCTTGAGTGTGAGGGAGGCGTAGTGTGGTATTGCATTAAAGCGAGCGAAAGCTTCGCGTCCGAGCAGTGCTTGATAGCCACTTTGGAACAGAGCGATGTGGAAGGTTAAATGCTCGCGACGGAAGTTATCGGGGGAGCCGAATATAACTTGTAGTAGGAGGGAGCCCGTACAACGAGCCCCTGGGCCTGTCGTTACTCCTTTAAAGGTAGTATTGCTATGGCGAATTTTTGTTGGGTCTAACCCCATCCCGCGGATTGTATCCTGATATATTAGGTTTAGATTGCTGCCACCATCCATCAAGACTCGGGTGAAGTGATATCCGCCAATTACTGGGTCTAATACCAGGGCATCCCATCCTGCGCGTCGGATACTTGCTGAGTAATCACGATGGTCGAAAGTGATCGGTTGAGACGACCACTGGCAGGACTTCATGATGACAGGCACTTGGGTATATTTTCCTGGGAGTGCCGCGTTGTTTTTTCCCTTGATCATGTTTAACACGTTTACTGTTTTGACTTCTGGTGGAAATTTCTTTTGTTCCCCAGTGTCTTGCTTGGGAGGCTCGTCCTCGTCTTCACTTAGTGTATCCTCCCCCTTGTGTACGACGTTGAGCTTGCCGGATTGCTTGAAGACCCAACATTCTCTGTGGGAATGATTAGCAGGTTTACCAGGGGTACTATGGATCTGACATACTTGGTCCAGAATTTTGTTGAGGCTGGATAGTTCATCTCTGGTGCCTTTAGAGGGCGGCTTTTGCCCTGGCTAAGAGCTTTTGAATCCGGCGTTTACTGCCATGCCCTTCGTGCTGTCTTCTTTATTTCGGCGTTTGTTATTGCTGTTGCGCCGTGATTTCCCGTTTCCATCTATAACTTCAGATGTACTGGTGCTGCATCTGGCTAGCCAGCTGTCCTCACCCACGCAAAAGCGGGTCATGAGGTTTCTTAACGCGGCCATCGTTCTCGACTTATTTTGGCCGAGGTGTCTGGCGAGCCATTCGTCACGGACGCTATGCTTAAAAGCTGCTAAGGCTTCGGCGTCCGGACAGTCGACAATCTGGTTCTTTTTAGTAAGAAACCTGTTCCAAAGCTTTCGGGCTGACTCTCCGGGCTGTTGAGTTATATGACTCAAATCGTCCGCATCTGGAGGTCGGACATAAGTCCCTTGAAAATTTTCCCGAAAGGCGTCTTTGAGCTCTTCCCAACTTCCAATGGAGCTTTCGGGGAGGCCTTTAAGCCAGTGACGAGCTAGTCCTTTGAGCTTGAGGGGTAAGTACTTGATGGCGTGGAGATCATCTCCTCGAGCCATATGGATATGAAGGATGTAGTCCTCAATCCAGACCCCAGGGTCTGTTGTTCCGTCGTATGTCTCTATGTTTACGGGTTTGAATCCCTCTAGAATTTCATGGTCCAGCACCTCATCAGTGAAACATAGAGGGTGTGCGGCACCCCTGTAGCTGGGTGTGCCGTGTTGTTCAGATGTTTGTTGTGTTGCATTGTATGCTGGGGCGCGCTTGTGTGGTCCATAGATGGATCTTGTTGCGCCATCCTTTGGGTGCGAGCCCTCGCATGGGTCGCGTGTTGTATTGTGAGTGGCGTTGTATGCCGCTCTGTGTTGGTAGAGGGGTCGTCTATCCGGCCAGGTGGCTGCTTTGATATTTGGTTGTGGGGGGTCTGAGGCCTCCTCATCGAATTCAGGTAGCAGCTTCCGCTTTGGGTAGCTCTTGGAGGGGCGATTGTCGCCATACCTCGCTGCTGTGTTGAGTATTTTACTCCATCTGATTTGGAGTGTGTCTTGCACAGCCTTGAGCCTTTGCTTCTGCTTTTTAAGACTCCTCGCGGTGGCAACAAGCCTTTTATGGGCATTCTGCTGCTCCGGGTGCCTGTCCGGTGTTATGTCGTCTGGACCATTATCCTTGATAGAATTTGTTTGTTCGGTTTGATTATCCGGATTGCCGTTGTCCGGCAGCGGTTCGCCCTGCTCCAGCACTGGGTCTGTGTGATCGTTATTTCTGTCGAGGCGGGATTTGGGGCGGCGCTTGCGCCGCCGCTTTGACTGCTTTTCGAGGGAACAAGCCTTTGGTGCGTCCTTCCGCTCCTCGTCGTCATCTTTTGGTGCGTCCACCATGTATATGTCATATGACGAGGTGGCTTTCCAGGGCCCAATAGGCGCTGGTTCTTCATCGTCTCCTTCATCAGCTTCCATACCGTCGATGTCTTCGGAGTCGAAGTCGAGCATGTCGGTTAAATCGTCGACAGTGGCTACAAAGTGGGTGGTGGGTGGGCTTTGAATTTCTTCATCGTCCGTATCCCAACCTTGCCGACCGTAGTCCGGCCAGGGCTCTCCTGATAAAGAGAGAGACTTTAGTGTCTTCAGAATATCGCCGAAAGCCGAGTGCTGAAAGATGTCTGCGGCAGTAAACTCCATGAACGGTGCCCAATCGGATTCGATCGACAGGCGCGCGGAGGGTTCGGAGTCCGGAGAGGAGTCCGGCTCCTTGGAGTCACGAGTCTCGTGGAATGCGGGGCTGGTGTTCGGCTCGATCGCCGTTGGGATCGCAGCCCTCGAGGCGGCGTCCAACCACCCATCCTCAATCGGCGCAGTTGGCTCCGAATTAAGGGTCGAAGCCGATGCGGGTGCGGCCTCCAGGGCACTGTTCGGCAGCAGAGCTAGATCATGCTCGCCGTGATAGTGCGGCGCGCTCGGAAGTGGCTCGAATCCGTCGAAGATCAAGTCCCCGCGGATGTCAGCCATGTAGTTTAAACTTCCAAATCTGACCTGACGACCAGGGGTATAACTTTCGATCTGCTCCAGATGGCCAAGTGAATTGGCCCGCAGTGCGAAGCCACGGAAGACGAAGATCTGTCCAAGGAGGAAGGTCTCACCCTGGACTGCATCGCTATTGATGACTGTAGGAGCCATCAAGCCTAACGGCGACGACACAGAGGAACTCTCAATGAAAGCACCAATGTCGGTGTCAAAACGGGCGGATCTCGGGTAGGGGGTCCCGAACTGTGCGTCTAGGCCGGATGGTAACAGGAGGCAAGGGACACGAAGTTTTACCCAGGTTCGGGCCCTCTTGATGGAGGTAAAACCCTATGTCCTGCTTGATTAATATTGATGATATGGGTAGTACAAGAGTAGATCTACCACGAGATCGGAGAGGCTAAACCCAAGAAGCTAGCCTATGGTATGATTGTTGTTCTGTATGTTGTCCTACGGACTAAAACCCTCCAGTTTATATAGACACCGGTTAGGGTTAGGGTTACACAAAGTCGGTTACAATGGTAGGAGATCTACATATCCGTATTGCCAAGCTTGCCTTCCACGCCAAGGAAAGTCCCTTCCGGACATGGGACAAAGTCTTCAATCTTGTATCTTCATATCCAGGAGTCCGGCTGAAGGTACAGTCCGCCATCCGGACACCCCCTAATCCAGGACTTCCTCACTTGGTATCGTGAAGAACACAGTAGAGAGGACGGTCGAGCTCTTTGCCACAGAAATCATTGTCTTCGATGGTGTCAGGGTTCTCCTACAAGGACACATGAATGTTCAGAGCTCAGATCTTTTGTTTGGAAAACAAACCCCAGTTCAACGCTCCGCATGTAGCAGGAAACCACCTACATAGAAATCAAAATCCAGTTCAAGGAAGTTCAAGCCTTCTTTCCTCCGCTCTTGTCCGAAGTTTTGTGTCGACATGGTCCAAAGGGTGAGCAGTTCCGACGCCGTAGGCGGCGTCGAATTTGAGAGGAGAGAGAGAGAGAAAGAGAGGAAGAGATATAGTGAGAGTGCGAGAGGGGAAATGAAGGCGAGGGATTTCGACATGGTCTGGCTCGACCAAATACTCCACCCACTCGCCAGACCCACCAACCCCCACCCCCCTCCCATGCTCCTTTTTTTGCGCTGGGATGGCAAGGAGCCATTTACTGTTGTCAGTAGTTTCAGCTTTGGCGAGCGAGTACACAAAATTTCTTCCCTCTCCATAATTACTCCATAAATACATTGTTATGTGCGTCTTCCCTTCCGAGTCACTTGCTCTTCCGCTCCCCTTCTCTCGTTCCTTCCGTCTTTCTTGCTTCGTCTTCTTCACTCTACAGTCCACATAGATGGATCTACGATTCGCCCACTTGCTCTAAAATACAGTAATTTTTCCCCTCTGCTTAATACTTACGCGTTGTGCACTGTCTTTTTTTAGATGTATTCTTGTTGTCTGTTACCCTCTTAATTTTAGTTTTTGTGTTAACATCCTACCCCTTTGAAGAGGTTCTATAGGGGAATAATCTTGGAGGACAATAGTTGATTTTAGTTTTTGTGTTAACATCCTACCCCTTTGAAGAGGTTCTATAGGGGAACAATCTTGGAGGACAACAGTTGATTTTTTTCCAGCTAGTTCGCTCCAAGAGCTTGTAGATTTGAAGAGGTCTGTGTGTGCTCTTTCATTTTTTTTATAGAGACACTAACATCAATGGATATCACCATCAGCATTCGCTTCGCTTTGTCTTACTCGTTGAAACAAGCGTGTATCAGTGATATACAGTCCTTTAATTCTTTGTACCATTAGCAGAGTGTTGAAATAAATTTTTCTTTAATAATTAATGAACCCGAGTCTTATATATTGTTACATCTCGCAGACAAAGATGGCGTGTGATGTTTGCAGGAACCTCAATTGTCCCGGTGTTGAATCTGATGTTGCCCAATCTTTCTTGATTGTGTCTTTGCCTCGTTGTTATGAATCATGCCTGGTAAGTTTTGCTGCGAAATCACGTGTGGACAGTAAAAAACCTTCGTCACTGTATTTGTTACAGTTATGTTTATTCAGCAGTCAGCAACCACACGTATTCCTTCGGAGCGAACTATACTGCGCATGCTTGTTTTTATTTTATAGGCCTTGATGTAATTATAAGTTCAATTGTTTTGTATAGGTTTAATTAAATGTCGCAGATGTTGCCTGTGCCCATGCCTGAAAACCAAGAAATTTCAAGGAAAAAAAACTCTTTCATGCATTTGTTTTCTGAAAATCAGTAAAACATTTATATATATTTGTCTTAATTTTACTTTTATGCAGTATGTCCCATGCTACTACCGGAACCAGGTCCTTTCTTTGATCTCTTTATGGAAAGACGAAGCTTTCAAGGATGGTTTTGAAGACGAAGATTTTGACCTTGTGTTCGGCACTACTGAGGAATTGTCTTACAAGATTAAGTTTACAGATGGCAACCACATGTCTAAGTTTCCTGGACCTGGATGGGAAAAGTTGATACGTGACTATGATCTGTTTTATGGTGATATTATACAATTGGATTTGCAAGTAGAAGATTTCTTCTTTCCCATTGACTTGATGTTGAGTTAATCTCGAGGAGGTCACAAAGCGTTACCCAAACCTTCCGTTGGTATGTTCTGATCGCTTATCAATATTTGTTCTGGTTTAACATTTATCTATTATAATTTTACTGTGGTATGCCATTGATATTTATGTGCTTAATATCTGTGATATAATGTATTAAATCTTTCTTTATACTCACAATGTAGTTTAAAACTGTAATTTCCGTTTTAAAAGCCAATATTCGTTTATTTTAGTTTTAACTGCTCTATTCATTGCTTCACACATAGTAGCTAATACGTGGTTGTATTTATTTAGCCCTCGAAGGCCTTAGTTTATCGGAAAGGAGCTACATAGACGAGACAGTCTACACCCGGGGCATAAAACTTTCCTATATACATGGCTTGCATGATTAAACTAGTCCTAAATGCTAAACACATCCCCGCCATTACCTTTGTGCACCATCTATGTTTCACCAATGTTCACACAGACCGTTTGGTACGTCGTTGTTTCTTTCTATAAACCGCAGTCAACATGCGTGTCTTCGTAATCTGATGCCAGAATAGTTTGTTATTGTACAGAAAATCCCAGCTATCATTACCAATGATCTTAGGATGAAGCTTGGATATTTGCCTCTCAAGGGCAGCATCAGGCTTGTACAAATTTTCAGCAGTGTTGATTTGCCTGGCACCTACTGTATACACAAAGATGGAAGGATGGCGATCACTGGGATTTCTGCTTTTGCAGATGCAGCTAGGCTCACAGTTGATTGCGTTGTACTCGTCAGTATCCAGTGGCACACTATGCGCATGCAAGACTCGCTCTCACTTGTGATCACCGGTCTTTACAAAAAAAACGGAATGACGCGATATGTGTATGCTGATGGAGGGATGGAATTACACCACATAAATTTTAGCTACTGTGGTATTAAGTTAAGTATCGTACGTGTGTTATTTCAAACTATGAGTGCAGTTCAAATCATCATAGTACATAACTAATAGAACTTATCAGTTCAAATTCTTATTCAAACTATGGTACTGAAAGCAGATGCGATCCTAAATGTGGTTGTCGTCGTTGTTGTTGTTGTGGGTGTGTCTCTCAGTTCAGCATGTTTGCTCGGAGAGGCACTTGAACCTAGTGCAGATTCAGTCTTGTGTTAAGAAGACTCATGGTCATGCCTCTATGCTATGATTAGCTTAGCTGACTTTGTGCAATAAGAGAGGCACAACTGTGAAGTTAGTCAAGGCACGGTCATATATTATAAGAGGGGACGGTCGTGCCTCCCAGTTGTCATTATTTCAGCTGAGTCGTGTGCTCAGATAGGCACATTGGTCGAGCAAGCGGAGGCACAGTCCCATATTAGGAAGAATACTTGTGGTCGTGCCTTCCATGTCAAAAAGAAGAGTTGTGATCGTGCGTCCGTGCTCAGTATGTTTGTAGTGACACGCTGCTCGGAGAGGCATGTGCGTGAATCAAGTGGAGGCATGGATTATGGGTTGTTGCCACTGTCCAATGTCACTGTTCTCGCAACGACATCACTTAAAAAATACTACTTTTTTTGATAAATGGTGTTTTGCAACACCTCCGTCCTCCAAACCGTCTTTCCAGATCCACCGGGTCCGTCGCTCCTACATGGAGTCCGACGCCTCTAGTACCAAGAGGACAAGGCTCGTGCCACCGACGACGCATTCCTCTGGGTGTTTGGCGGTACCGGCGGGGACCGGTGAGGGTCCGCCCACCGGATCTGAGGAGCACGGGAAAAAAACTCGTCCGGACCGCATCAGTGATCTCCCGGACGTCATCCTAGGTGAGATCATCTCTCGTCTCCCCATTAGGGATAGCATCCGTACTCACATCCTCGCTCGTCGACCGCGTCCTTTATGGACCACCGCTCCTCTGAATCTCGACTGCCGTGAGATCCCTGCCGCTCGTCTTTTTAAGCCTCTAGAAATAGTTCATATCGAGAAAATATCCGTGGCGCCTCCTACCTGGGAGCTCGCCCGCGAAAGGCACTTCGGAACTCGGTGCCCTCGCAAATCTGGCACTAACGATACCACCCTTCCGGATGCCATCCTCTCCGCCCATGTGGGCGCAGTTCACTGTCTCTGCATACCGGCATGGTACCTCCAATCCAGACCCTCCGCCGTCGACGCCTGGTTGAAATCATCCAAACTGAACAATCTCCAGGTGCTCGAGTTCTATTACATGTTCCCAGATTTCGTGAGAGAGTGTGTCGTATGACCACTCACACACCCATCATCTGCGCCCTTTGCACCAGTGTCCTTCTCTCCGTTTGCGTCCTCCCTACACACCGCCACCTTTGCTCTTTGCAAAATACCAGACAGTTACGTTCAGGCTCTTAAACTACCACTGCTCAAGAGACTTTCACTTGTGGACATTGGTATATCAGACATCTCGCTTGAAAGCATCATCCACTCTAGTTGCCCCGCACTCCAGTGCCTACTGCTTACTTGGAATATGGAAAGCCGCTGCATAAGAATAAACTCACGTAACCTTGTAAGCATTGCAATTCATTGTGGACATGGCGAACATGTTATAGAGGATGCCCCGTCACTTCAGCGGTTGCTTAACGATATTCTCAGTAGCAACTTGCAGATAACTGTCATGTCTGCACCTAAACTAGAGACCGTGGGCAAATTCCATGATTTTTTTCTCTGAATCCAAGGTCACGCGTAACCCTACAATTATCCAGGTACCTAGTTTTCAGCTGCATTTGTCCGAGTAAACAAATTTCATGTAATAGAACCTTTTGTTCAATTTTTTAAATCGTTATGCGTGCACCATGCAGGGTTTGCCGGCAGTCAGCCTGACAACAGTGCTTCAAATGGTCAAGACTTTGCTCATTAAGATGTGTTTTGAAGTGGACGTGGCCATTTCCCTGATGCAATGCTTTTGAAGCCTTGAGAACTTGTTTACCGAGGTGATGATCCTCACACACATTGAAAGCCTATAACATGCATACTGTACTACTTCTACTGTATGTCTTAAAAGTCTTGTCTTACATTCGCCTGTAAATTGATACACCCGTGGCTAGACACGTTTTAGTATTTCATACACCCGTATCTACAGAGAATCCAATAAATACCTTACACTGGATGCTCTTTCGACAGAATCTCTGTTTTTAGAGCTTAAGTATTTTCATTCTTCATGTACATCTAGGGAGGACTCTGTTGTAGAGAAACAAATACATGGCGTCGTAGCCACCGACCGTCTGTCAAACGAGATGACTTTCGTCTGAAGACAGTAATGCTGGAGGACTATGAACCCTGCTTGGTAAACATTCAATTTGTGAGATTCTTTGTTCTGAGTGCAAGCAAGCTTGAGACCATGAGGCTTAACTATCGCTACCACCAAGACTTCATAGAAGAATTTTATGAAAAACATCAAAAGGATCTTCTGTGGCACAAAAAGGCTTCTGAACGTGCTCGCCTTATATTATCAGGAGCGTGCAAGCACCGGTTCTTTTATTTAAAACTCACGCATGTTGAATACCTGGATTTAAAGGACCCATTCAGATGTGACTACTGAACACAGAGCTGGAGTAAGTTGTCCAAGCTTGCAGGGTTACATGCTATTGCACCCTTTTGAACGTGTGTTTCGTCTGAACATGAACAGACAACCCTTGTAATATTTTGTACTGTCTGTAAGCTTGCCATAACAATCCTTGATTATAAAGTGTTGTAACTGTGCAAACGTAAGTGTTGTAGTTGTGCAAATGTCAATGTTTCAGCGGAAAGATTCTGAGTATTTTACCGTCACGACACTGATTCTTTGTTAGTATAGTACGATGTTCCGACTGATAATGAAATCATCAGTGGGAACCTTTCCAATACCGAAGCAAGTTCGTGATTGGTAGGCCAATAAAACCGTGTGTCTCGTGACATGACGGCTGTTCTTCATGTTAAGGTCAGACTTTGTCTAGAAACTTCACAACCATGGTTTTCTAACTGAGTATTAAGAAGGTTGGCACACGTGCATGTAGAGCCCTTACTTTGGCGCCTTCTGCTCACACTTTTCTGCACCCAGAGAGGGTTTATGCTGAGTCAGGCACTTTTCTGCATCTACGTGCCTCCATAGCTGACATAAGCCGTGGCTGTTAGGTGCCCGTGGTGCCAGACGCCCGCGGGTCCAGAGAGCTCACAACGGTGCCTCTCCAGCAGAGTATTCTCACCCTTGCCTCTGCCACCACACTTTTGTGCATCCATTGGGCTTACACTCGTGCCTAAGAGGCTTCATTTCCGCGCCTCTAGTGTTTCAATACACGTGCCTCACATGACACTTGTCATGACCCTTGTGATTGCAGAGAATACACACCCGTGCCTCCATAGCTGAGTATTCTGATCCATGCCTCTGCCACCGAAATTTTGTGCATTCAGAGGGTTGACGATCGTACGTGCCTATAGAGGCTAGACTTTGGTGCCTCCGGAGCCTGCACCCTTGTGCCTCACGTGCCATGAGCCGTGGCTTTTACGTTCCGCTGGAGACACACCGCCGTGGATTCAGAGACTTCACAAACGTGTCTTTTCACCTGAGTGTTCGCAGTCATGCCTATGGCACCACACTTTTGTGCATCCAGGGAGTTGATAGCTGGCTCTGTGGAGGCTTCAACGAGGTCCGTGCTTGTATAGACTGCAATTAGATGCCTCCACTGCCTGCACGCACGTGCCTCAAATGAGATTTTCCCCCGTGTCGTGTCACCTCACCCCCGTGTCTCTACAGACCGCGCAACCGTGTGTTTTTAACTGAGTATTCAGACACATGCCTCCCCCACCAAACTTCTGTGTATCTGGATAGTTGATACCTGTGCCTCATGAAGACGCACGTCTGTCCATGCCGTGACTATTCCACCACGTCTGTCAAAATCTTCTAGATTAGGTACGTATATATATTGTCATCTTTATGGATCGTAAAACCCTAACCCTTTTCCCAGATCCACCGCACAAAGACCTGCAACGGAGGCGGCACGAGCTTGGCAATGGAGATGAAGAAGCGTGCCTCTAGCAACAAGAAGACGAGGTTCGCCATTGTACCCGTGCCCTCTAAGCTCGTTAAGAGGAGCGGTTGTGGCTCGCCCACTGGATCCGAGAACCATGTTGAGTCTAGTCCGGACCGCATCAGTGATCTTCCCGACGCCATCCTCGCCGAGATCATCTCTCGTCTGCCCATAAAGGAAGGCATGCGCACACAAGTGCTCGCATCTCGGTGGCGCCACATATGGCGCACCGCACCACTCGATCTCGACTTTCGTGTGATCCTTGATACTCGTTCTACCAGATATATGGAAAAATCTGTTGCCAAATCATCCACGTTCTCCCGGGCAAGCAAATCGTCCAGGAAACATACGTCGGAACTCACTGCCGACATCTTTTTTGCAACTGCCGCGGAGAATCTGTCGCTGATGGCTTTAGTCTTCCTTTATCTATCCTCTCCGATCACAAGGGCCCGATTCGCCGCCTCTGCATCCCGACAAGCTACCTCCAGTGCGAACCTTGTGGCGTCGATGAGTTGTTCCTGACTCGGAATCTGGACCAACTCCAGGTTTTAGAGTTCTATCATATATTCCCAAAATTCTTCTACCTAGTGCCCAGGCAAGCACGCAGAATCCCTTCTTCTATGCCGTCGCCACCGGCATCCATCTCGAGATTTCGCTCGTCTCTCCACACCATCACCTTCGCCATGTGCAAACTAGAAGACAATCTTGTAGAAATGCTTTGCCTCCCACTGCCCAAGAGACTTTCGCTGGTGGAGGTTATATCAGATGTCTCCTTGGAGAAGTTCATCCACCACGGTTGCCCTGCCCTGCAGTGCCTGCTGCTTGTTTGCAACAAGAAATTCTGCTGTCTACGAATAAACTCAGCTAGGCTTGTAAGCATTGGCATTCGCTCCGACGGAGGAAAACTGACCATTGAGGATGCGCCTTCCCTCCGGAGACTGCTACATGATTCTGTAGATGCACAACTACAGATAACAGTTTTGTCCGCACCTGTGTTGGACACACTGGGAAAAATTTCTAAATTACCCAACGAAACAAATATCGTCATTGGGACTACAGTTATTCAGGTACTTCCTCTGCACGTTACTTTGACCTGCATTATTCAAAAGCACTTGAGATTCACATCCACGAGCTAATAATATAACGTTATGTGCTCAATGAAGGGTCTCTGCATAAGTAGCCTACACGCGGTGCTGTATTCCGTCAAGACCTTGTTTATCTCACAGACATGCTTTAATCTGGATGAGATTGTTGACTTGCTGCGATGCTTTCAATGCTTGCAAAACTTGTTTATCGAGGTGATGATTTCACACACATTGAAAGCCCACGCAAAATATGCATAATATACTGGCACTAACTCTTAACTTTGTTCTTCTCATGAGTTTAGGGAGGAGGATGGGATCAAAGTGGTATAACAAATGAATGGCGCCAAAAGCAGCGGGTGTTTCTCAATAATCACGACATTTGTTTAAGGACATTAACGCTGGAAGACTATGATGTCACAGATGCAAACACTGAATTTGTGACATTCTTTATTCTCAATGCTAGGATGCTACTGACCATCAGGCTTAAGTTTGGCCTGCGTAGAGATTTCACTCATGAATTTTATAAACGACAAGAAGAGGTACTGCAGATGGACAAAAGGGCTTCTAATTGCGCAGAGCTTAAATTAACAACAACTTGCGAGCACATGCACATGGACTTAAAAAACACAGGTGTTGAATATCTGGATTTGCCAGATCCATTCAACTGTGGATGCTGAAAAATACATCTGAAGAGATGTACATGCTATATTGAATGAGTGCATTGTGTAAACATGGTCAAGCAATTATGTACATGCTTTCTGTTTTCAATATCGATCATATGTTTCTGGACCCTATGATAAAAGAAATCAGCTCACACATATGCTCAAAAATCAAACTAGTATCCTCTTGTTTATCTCAGTTGCTTGGCATGAAATTCTGTCGTTTAAAAGCAACATGCGTCCACTGCAAACCTGCAACTGCTGCAACCGCGCCTCTCCGAAGGACATCTCGTGCACCCCACGGGAAACAAACGTGCATCAAGAGGTTGTGAAAATCATACGTCCGTGTGAACACATCTCTGAAAACATTTGGAATGTTGTGATAATGACTTAAGGTCAAACAACGAACCTCTAATCACTTTTTAGATGCTGGGTTTCCATTTCTCATTATCATATTGAACAAAACTGATGCATCCGAAGAATTCGTCAAAGCGAAAGATTACATGCCCCTTTTAATTGCAGACATCGTGTCCCTCCGAGAGACCGTGTCAGAAATGAACATTTCGGAAAATAGTAGCACGGTCTTTTGCGTCATTTAAACATACACCCGTGCCTCTCTCAGTGAACAAGTAACTTAAAGTGTTATGAAAACTGAGGCACTTCACTGCATTTTCTCCTTGGATAACCATGCGCGTCGTGGCTTCACTCCACTATCCCTCGGAGTGGCCGTGTCATCGAAAACAACTAGGAATGACCGTGTCATGCGAAAACAACTAGGAGAACACAACTAGCAATGGCTGTGTCATGCGAAATCAACTAGGAGAACACAACTAGGAATGGCCATGTCATGCGAAAACAACTAGGAGAACACAAAAGACATTTGTGCGTCGTCCGCACGTACATTTAGAACACAGAGGCCTTTCCGTGCGTCTCATTCTTATCCTTACAGGATGATGCACACCGTGGCTTCATGTCCTTGTCTCTTGGAGAGACCGTACTAGGGAAAAATACTTCGGAAAACAGAAGCATGGTCGTGCGTCATGGACGTGCACAACCTGTCTTAGTGAACGCCCCACTGAGAAAATTTCGAAAACAAAAACAAAACCATGCCTTATATGCATGTAAGTCTCTGCGTGTTGGGGTCGTCCGTGCGTGCCTCTATGCTCCTATAATAAGCCTATAGCCCCATGCCAGTGAGCAGGCGCGTATTATAACTGTCTGTTCTACTTTGTGCCAACCCAGACCGCCCCCTCCCGCTCACCCGCTGTAGAGTTCATCGTCTCTTCTCTCTTGATTCTCCCTCTAGATCCAGGGTTAGTCCATTTTTCTTAATTTCTATGTGAATTTTTAGCTACGATCAGTTTTCCTCTCTGTTGGTTTCGTCTCTCCATGATTGAAAGCGACGCATCTGCTCTGTTATGCTAGGTATTGCCTGGAAATTTGTTGTGATCTAGACTAAATCAACACATTACGAGGGCGAACCTGTACAGGACCCGTGCCTCTTAAGGGCGAAGTTGATTTGAAGTCGGCGTTTGTGCTTGAGAACGCTACTAGCTGCAGCGACCTGTGGCGTCCAAGTCATAGGTGAGCGATGAACTTCGTCGAGGGAGGTTGGTAGTTTAAATTGAAGCCTGTTAGGTCTTGCAAACAACAGCGGTGGCCGGAAGTCCAAGCGAGTGGCCAGACGTTGAGCTCTATTGCTTAACCGGCCATAGGGTGCTGGAGGTCGGCGTTTGGGGTGCTGTTGACTGGGAGTCGAAGTCTGTGCTTGAAGATAGCGTTTGGGGTACTGTACGCTGGAGGCAAGGTTAACGTTGATAGATCACCCGTTTCAACTACCACCTAGCCACACATGTTCCGGTGGTTGGCGTCGGTGACGGTGGCGTATGGTTGTGGATGACGTTGTTGCTGGGTGCAGCTCCGACCAATTTACATATAATTTTAATGTTACAAACACTCCTTTGAGACGCCTGATGATAGACTATTGTTTGTCCTTTTTGCCTGTCATGTCTTGAAATATACATTTGCTAAAGCTACTTTTAAAACCAAGCAGCAGAAATCCTTTTTAGGAAATTGCTTGTGAATGACTATTTATGTAGAAATGCCGGTTTAGCCGAATAGTTTTTCAAGATAATGAAATTTTCCTTGTGTTGAGAATTTCATATAAACATTTTTTTGCAACATATTACAGGGGAAACCATGTGCTGTGATATATGTACCAACTTCGGTTGCTCCGGACTAGAGTCAGGCGTTCTTCATAGCGCGATAACAGTGCATCTTCCTCGATGCTTCAATACATGCCTGGTAAGGAGAAATGTTTGCCACCCCATGCTGCCCATCAGTTACTACCAACTAGTGTATCTTTCTGATGAAGGAAATAAAAGTTTCTACCATATTGTTTGAATGGAATGCCTACATTTAAGCATTTAATGATATGTTTTCAATTTTTGATGTACCTTGTTTTATCAAATAGCAACCTGTTGAAAACAATTGGCACATATATGATAAGCGCTATCTGTCTTGGTTATACATGCCTGGTAAGGTTTTTTTCCTGCGCAGTATGTGCCATGCTACTGCAGGAAGCAAGTCACTTCTTCAATCTATCGGTGGAAAGAGGAAGCATTTCAAGAAGAAGGAAAACAAAGAAATCTAGTACTGATTACCAACGAGGATCTGTCATATGAGATCTACATCACCGATGAACCTAACCGGTCTAAAATTCATGGACCTGGCTGGGAAAAGTTAATTAGTGACTACGATCTTCATTATCGAGATCTAATCATCATAAACCTGGATACTGGGAGTCTATCCATTGAGATAGATCTGAGACTCGGTGATTCCCAGGAGGTCACAGGCCCCTCCCCAAACCATCACTAGGTAAGTGCACAAACTTCCATCCTGTTTTATCAACTACGTTTATCAGCGTAATTTGGTACTCCTACCCCTGTCCACTAAATTAATGACATACTTACAGTCAAAGTTATTTTGAAAACATTTTATGCAATTCTGTTGATTATCATCCCAACTTGATCACATGCATTGAATTTAACCATTCATTTCAAACTTAAATACCGATTTCATCTGTTTAAACAAATTTGTTTGAAAATGAGTTATTTTGTTCCATGCAGCTCTTGATTTTCTAAATGACTCGGAGAGGGAGTACATTGGGAAAATAGTGTTCGGTCGAGGCGTTAACCTCTCATACAAACAGTTAGGATAGATGATATACCATGTGTTTGAGTCTGACGACTTCCCCACCATACCCGTTGTGCAGTGTCTAAATGTCACCAATGTCATAAATAGTGGTCTGGTTAGTCATTTAATATTTGTTTTGATCCACTGCCATGGTTTTGTTTGCTATTTTCGATGTTTTAGGTCCTTGTACATTTATTTTATCTACTAATATCAGTACAATCTACAGAGAATCCCGTCTGCCGTTGTGAGGCTTCTAAAGATGAACCTGGGATATCTACCTCAAAACGGTGGTATCAGCCTAACAGAGATGTATGATGCAATAGACATGAGCACAACGTACTCCATACGAGCTGATGGCAGAATGGAGGTGACCGGTTTTCAGATTTTGCCCGGGAAGCTTAGCTAAAGGTTGGTTCAATTGTCCTTGTCACAATTGAAAAGCGGTGGCCAACATTGGGAAACATGAAGCTGTTGCGGATGATAATCAATGACCTTTCCTGATAGAGCGTTGCCGGTGGCTATACTTCCTAGTTCAATAATTTATGTCTGTTTTTTGAACAGCCTGTACACATTAGTTTTGTTATTTAGTTATGTCATGGTATGTAACTGAGCATATAATTACGTCCAAGAGGACGGTGGTGAAAATTCCCTGTCAAAGAAGGTGAAACACTTACGTGGGTTAGTTTATTTATCTCTAATAATAATAAAGGGATTCGCTGAATAATAATGGAGGATGAATGGCTGTGGTGAAGTATGTTTCAAAATAGTTTAGTTACGTCGCTAGCTCCGCACGTTAGTAGTATACATATTTTTCACTATGGTGCTCCGCAGAATAGCGTCATGCCAAGTAGTTTGTTGCGATGAGCTCAAGCATACACCTCTGTCAACCGCACATCACTTCTCCTAAAAACCTAGTGCCTTCCCATATGCCCCAGTCACCTTAAACATCCATGCCTTCACATAGGTTCATGTCCGTGCCTCACGTAGCATCGTTCCTGTGCCTCTAGCTGTGCTACTCGCTGTATAAGTGCGTTTCGCAGCTGCATGCCTATGCCCCTTGTTTCTTCTCGTTGTTTCTGCCCATCTCGTACTTGCAACTATTTCAGACATCACTGTGCCTGTTGAGTTGACACATTCATGACTCTCACGTCCGTGCCTCTGCAAGAATAACGACGGTGCTTGTAAGAGTGCAGCATTACAGGTGATACATTCAGGACACATTAGGGACCACCTTGCCACTATTTCAGACATGGCCGTGTCTATTCCGTCGTCACATTCATGCCTCTCAAAGTTAATTGAAAAACATTCTGGAAAAACAGTAAATGGATGCCTATTGTCAATCCTCACGTCACGTACATTCGACGTATTCGACGTTCATTCTTTCATCACAAGAGTAATTGCTGTGCCTCTGCCACAGAACATATAAGTGTAAAACGATTATTCCTACACTTGTAAAACCCGGAATGCCCTGGATAAATGTCGAATCACACCTTGCGGCAAAACCATGGAGGCTGGTGCTTCTCAGGACACATCTGTGGCTTTTTGCGCATGTAGTTGAGTGCACGGCTTTTTGTTCGTGCCCGTGCCTCACATCGTAGCATAGCACGAATTGACGTCCGTGAACCACGTAACTTCATTTCCGTGCCTGACGTAGCATCGTATCTATGCCTCTACTTGCACCTCTTGTTGTATAAGTGCTTCTTGCAGCTGCATATCCACGCCTGTCGTTGCTTCTGGTTCTTTCTGTCCATCTCGTAGCGTCAGTTGCAACAGTACCTCTGAAGAAACACATCACTGCTCCTACCAGTGAATGCATCACTGAAAACAGTTGCCACTCCCAATGAATGTACCACGCCCGTGTGTCTGATAGTTAAACCAGCCACTTCAAGCATGCTTCTCTTGGTCAGAGACTTGTGCCTCTACATACTGCCCCTGGATGCCTCACGAGATAAATTGTAAAAGTTAACATTTGACAGCAAACTACGCAAGACAACGAGCATCTCCCCGACTTGCTGGAGATACGACGGTTGCTAAAAACATAACTGCTGATTTTATTTTTAATTTTTATAAAGAAAAACCATGATCAAAAACTCAGGATGTGCACAACCGCTCCACCAGGGAGATGAAACCACGATCCAGAACCCACGATGTGCACAACCGCATTGACAGTGAGATCGTGCACTCCTTTGCTGCTTCCCCGCCCTTAAATTTAGACTTCCGCCGCGGCCTTCTTACACACAAACAACAGAAATCGCCATTGCGCTCCCACTGATTGTTCCCCACGAAAAACCAGGTTGCAGAAGGACCAACTGCTCCAGGCCATGGGATTCATCAAGGAATTCAAGGAGGTGCAGGCCCACGACAACACCAAGTTGCACGTGATCCACACCAACGACTTACACAAGGCAGTGACCACCATCGAGCAGTACGAGCGACACCTTGAATTCGAGCGCCACAAGATCATCGGAGTTGATGTGGAGTACACCAACGACGTTGTGAAGATCAGAAACCAGCCCTCGTCCAGCTATCCGTCGACAAGGATCATCCGGTGTTGCTCTTCCAACTGAGCGCCGCCGACAAGAACTGCACCAGGTTCGACAACTTCCTCGCCGACCCCAGATACACGTTTGCTGGCTTCTCCATCGACGGCGACATAGAGATGCTCGGGCCCGTCAGACTAGAGATTGCCCACTTCGTCGACATCCAGAAGGAATGAAGGGTGCCTACAGCTACCAAGCGTCTAGACTCCCTTGGGGATGTCTCAGGCATCATTGTCCATGACTACTACAACATCATGAAGAAGAAGCTCACCAACGTAGAGCACCAGCGCTGGGCGCGCATGCCCCTGTCAATGAGGCACATCGAGTACGCGGCAAAAGATGCTTATGCTGCGTACGAGATATGGAGCCGTCTCACCATCATCCAGGAAGGCCTCCGCCGGGTAAAACTCGAGAAGGAGCAGACCAGGAAGCTGATGACCCACAAGTATAGGGGATCTATCATAGGCCTTTCGATAAGTAAGAGTGTCGAACCCAACGAGGAGCAGAAGGAAATGATAAGCGGTTTTCAGCAAGGTATTCTCTGCAAGTACTGAAATAAGTGGTAGTAGATAGTTTTGTGATAAGATAGATTGTAACGAGCAACAAGTAACAAAAGTAAATAAAGTGCAGCAAGGTGGCCCAATCCTTTTGTAGCAAAGGACAAGCCGGAACAAACTCTTATAATAGTAAAAGCGCTCCCGAGGACACATGGGAATATCATCAAGCTAGTTTTCATCACGTTCCTATGATTCGCGTTCGATACTTTGATAATTTGATATGTGGGTGGACCGGTGCTTGGGTGTTGTTCTTACTTGAACAAGCATCCCACTTATGATTAACCTCTATTGCAAGCATCCGCAACTACAACAAAAGTATTAAGGTAAACCTAACCATAGCATGAAACATATGGATCCAAATCAGCCCCTTACGAAGCAACGCATAAACTAGGGTTTAAGCTTCTGTCACTCTAGCAACCCATCATCTACTTATTACTTCCCAATGCCTTCCTCTAGGCCCAAATAATGGTGAAGTGTTATGTAGTCGATGTTCACATAACACCACTAGAGGCTAGACAACATACATCTTATCAAAATATCAAACGAATACCAAATTCACATGACTACTAATAGCAAGACTTCTCCCTTGTCCTCAGGAACGAACATAATTATTCACAAAGCATATTATGTTCATAATCAGAGGGGTAATAATATGCATATAGGATCTGAACATATGATCTTCCACCAAATAAACCAATTAGCATCAACTACAAGGAGTAATCAACACTACTAGCAACCTACTAGCACCAATCCCGGACTTTGAGACAAGAATTGGATACAAGAGATAAACTAGGGTTTGGAGATGAGATGGTGCTGGTGAAGATGTTGATGGAGATTGCCCTCTCCCGATGAGAGGAGCATTGGTGATGACGATGGTGCTGATTTCCCCCTCCCGAAGGGAAGTATCCCCGGCAGAACAGCTCTGCCGGAGCTCTAGATTGGATCCGCTAAGGTTCCGCCTCGTGGCGGCGGAGTCTCGTCCCGAAAGGTTCCCCTTTGTTTTTTTCTCATCGAAAGACTTCATATAGGAGAAGATGGACGTCGGAGAGCCACCAGGGGGCCCACGAGGTAGGGGGTGCGCCCTAGGGGGGTGCCCCCACCCTCATGAGCAGGGTGTGGGCCCCCTGGTCTTCATCTTTGGCGACGATTTTTCTTTGTTTATTTTAAGACGTTCCGTGGAGTTTCAGGACTTTTGGAGTTGCGCATAATAGGTCTCTAATATTTTCTCCTTTTCCAGCCCAGAATTCCAGCTGCCGGCATTCTCCCTCCTTATGTAAATCTTGTAAAATAAGAGAGAATAGCCATAAGTATTGTGAAATAAAGTGAAATAATAGTCCATAATGCAATAAATATCGATATAAAAGCATGATGCAAAATGGACGTATCAACTCCCCCAAGCTTAGACCTCACTTGTCCTCAAGCGAAAACCGATAACAATAAATATGTCCTCATGTTTAGAGGTAGAGGCGTCGATAAAAATAAAATACGGACATGAAGGCATCATGATTATTCTCATACAGCAACATATATAGATTTTGTCATATGATTACTTATGTTCAAGTGATGATCTATTCACAATGCAAAAGTATAAATCATAAACCTTATTGGGCTCCAACAAAATATAATCTCAGTCATTTTAGCAATTGCAATTTATCATAACATCGGAAAGAGTCTATGTCAGAGCTAAAAAGCAAGTCCACATACTCAACTATCATTTAGTCCTCCATAATTGCTAACACTCACGCAATATTTGTGGTTACGGAGTTTTAATCGGACACAGAGAAAGATAGGAGCTTATAGTTTTGCCCCACAACCTTTTACCTCAAGGGTAATGTCAACAATAATGGCTCATGCTCCCCTACATCCAGTTAGATATATATATACCATGTTCTTTTCAACATGCTGAGCTTGCCAAAGGATAAAATGAAAAAGAAAAGGTGAAGATCACCATGACTCTTGCATAGGGTAGAAGATAATAATAAAGGATAGGCCCTTCGCAGAGGGAAGCAGAGGTTGCCATGCGCTTTTATGGTTTGATGCATAAAATCTCAATGCGAAAGAACGTCACTTTATATTGCCCCTTGTGATATGAACCTTTATTATGCAGTCTGTCGCTTTTATTACTTCCACATCACAAGATCGTATAAAGCGTATTTCTCCCACACCAATCAATCGTACATATTTAGAGCAATTTTTATTGCTTTGCACCGATGACAACTTACTTGAAGGATCTTACTCAATCCATAGGTAGATATGGTGGACTCTCATGGCAAAACTAGTTTAAGGATTTTGGAAGCACATGTAGTATTTCTACTTAGTGCTGAGAATTTGGCTAGCATGAGGGGGAAAGGCAAGCTCAACAAGTTAGAGGATCCATGACAACATACATTATCTCGGATATAAGAAATACATAACTCATTACGTTGTCTTCCTTGTCCAACATCAACTCTTTAGCATGTTATATTTCAATGAGTTCTCCCAATCATAAAAGATGTCAATGATAATATATCTATATG
This sequence comes from Triticum dicoccoides, assembly GCF_002162155.2. Lineage (NCBI taxonomy): Eukaryota > Viridiplantae > Streptophyta > Magnoliopsida > Poales > Poaceae > Triticum > Triticum dicoccoides. Next base: position 508,637,961 of record NC_041392.1, on the reverse strand, counting down.
TGAAAACCTCTCTTTCCTTATTACTTCCTATTAATTGCAACAATGACCAAAGCTATGTTTGCTAACTCCCAACAACTTTTAATCATCATACTCTTTCTATGTGAAGTCATTACTCTCAATAAGATCAATAAGAACTTTTCGTTTCTTTTTATTATTTTCTTCTTTCTTTTATTCACCCAAGATCATGGCAAAATAATCAAGCCCTTGACTCAACACTAATATTTATTATATATAGCTCACGGACTCAATTACATAGAGAGATCATAAAGCAAAACTCAAAACTAGATCATGCCATAAACTTTATTCTACTAGATCAAGATACTACTAATAGGATCGAACTAAGAAAAACCGTAAAGATAGGAGTTGTGATTGTGATACGATACTGGGCACCTCCCCCAAGCTTGGCAGTTGCCAATGGGAGTGCCCATACCCATGTGATTATATCTCCTTGGTTGGTAAAGAAGGTGGAGGTGACGGATAATCGCACATGGAGCGTAAGAGGTCCTCCAGCTTGCGAATAATGACCTTGAGTGCGACAATATGCTCCTTCAGCAAAATATTTTCTTGTGTGAGATACTCGTTTTGAACACGAGCTAACTCAATCATCTTGAAAGCTTCGATCTCAGTTGGGGTAAGAAGGTTATGATCAATTTCAAGGGTGTCTTTTGCTGCTGGAGCTTGATCCTCCGTGGCCTTCTTGATCCTTTCATCCTTGTTGACCCTCATGGGTTCTTCCCTCTTCAGATGTATCTTCATTAGCCAAGCATCGTTGTCACCATTGTTGGAGGAGGGAGACGACATGATGCCTAGCCTGGAAAACCCTGACAGAAAATAGCTCGAAACAAGAGCAGAGGAGGTTTGTGTGATACGGGAGTCAAAACCTTCGGGAGATTATATAATGAATTTTTACCGACCAAAATACGTAACGTGCAAGAAAACGGAGTCCGTAAGGCACACGAGGTGCTCACGAGGTAGGGGGGCGCGCCCACCACCCTCGTGGGCCCTCGTGTCCTTCCTGGACTGCTACTTATTTTTCTATTTTTCTAAATATTCCAAAACGGAGAAATATTGCCTTAAAAGTTGTTTTGGAGTTGGTTTACTTACCGTACCACATACCTATTCCTTTTTGGAGTCTGAAACGTTCCGGAAAGTGTCCCTTATGTATTCCTCCGGGGTTACGGTTTCAATAATATTGGTTTCAACATTTATGGGATTACCTGAGATATAATGTTTGATTCTTTGACCGTTTACCACCTTCGGATTTGTGCCCTCGAAGTTGTTGATTTTTATGGCACCGAAACGATAGACCTCTTCGATAACATAGGGGCCTTCCCATTTAGAGAGAATTTGCCTGCAAAAATCTTAAACGTGAGTTGTATAGCAATACATAATCACCTACATTAAACTCACGCTTTTGTATCCTTTTGTCATGCCATCTTTTAACTTTTTCTTTAAACAACTTGGCATTTTCATAAGCTTGGGTTCTCCGTTCATCAAGTGAGCTAATATCAAATAACCTCTTCTCACCGGCAAGTTTAAAATCATAGTTAAGCTCTTTAATAGCCCAATATGCCTTATGTTCTAGTTCAAGAGGTAAGTGACATGCTTTTCCATAAACCATTTTATACGGAGACATACCCATAGGATTTTTATATGCAGTTCTATAAGCCCATAATGCATCATCAAGTTTTTTGGACCAATTCTTTCTAGACCTATTAACAGTCTTTTGCAAAATTAATTTGAGCTCTCTATTGCTCAACTCTACTTGACCACTAGACTGTGGGTGATAAGGAGATGCAATTCTATGATTAACATCATATTTAGCAAGCATTTTTACGGAAAGCACCATGAATAAAGTGTGAACCACCATCAGTCATTAAATACCTAGGGACTCCAAACCTCGGGAAAATAACTTCTTTAAGCATTTTAATAGAAGTGTTATGATCAGCACTACTAGTTGGAATAGCTTCTACCCACTTAGTAACGTAATCAACAGCAACTAGAATATGTGTGTATCCATTAGAGGCAGGAAAAGGTCCCATATAATCAAAGCCCCAAACATCAAACGGTTCAATAACAAGAGAATAATTCATAGGCATTTCTTGACGTCTACTAATATTACCAATTCTTTGACATTCATCACAAGACAAGACAAACTTACGGGCATCCTTGAAGAGAGTAGGCCAATAAAAACCAGATTGCAATACCTTATGTGTAGTTCTATCTCCAGCGTGGTGTCCTCCATAAGACTCGGAATGACACTTGCGTATGATTTGTTCCTGTTCATGCTCAGGTACACAACGTCTAATAACACCATCTACTCCTTCTTTATAAAGATGTGGGTCATCCCAAAAGTAATGTCTCAAATCATAGAAGAACTTTTTCTTTTGCTGGTATGTGAAGCTAGCTGGTATAAACTTAGCAACAATATAATTAGCATAATCAGCATACCATGGAGTACTACGAGAAGTACTTATAACATTTAATTGTTCATCAGGAAAGCTATCATTAATAGGTAGTGGGTCATCAAGAATATTTTCTAACCTAGACAAGTTGTCTGCAACGGGGTTCTCAGCTCCCTTTCTATCAACAATATGCAAATCAAATTCTTGTAGCAAGAGAACCCATCTAATAAGTCTAGGTTTAGCATCTTTCTTTTCCATAAGGTATTTAATAGCAGCATGAACAGTTTGAATAGTTACTTTAGAATCAACAATGTAAGATCTGAACTTATCATAAGCAAATACAACTGCTAAAAGCTCTTTTCAGTAGTAGCATAATTTCTTTGAGCATTGTCTAGAGTCTTACTAGCATAATGAATAACATTTAATTTCTTATCAACTCTTTGCCCTAGAACAGCACCTACAGCATAATCACTAGCATCACACATAATTTCAAAGGGTAGGTTCCAATCAGGTGGCTGAACAACAGGTGCAGTGACTAATGCTTTCTTAAGTATTTCAAATGCTTCTACACAATCATCATCAAAGACAAATGGTATATCTTTTTGCAATAAATTAATCAGAGGCCGGGAAATTTTTGAGAAGTCCTTAATGAACCTCCTGTGAAATCCGGCGTGACCAACGAAACTTCTTATACCTTTGATGTCCTTGGGACATGGCATCTTTTCAATAGCATCAACCTTGGCTTTATCAACTTCAATACCTCTTTCAGAAACTTTATGCCCCAAGACAATACCTTCATTAACCATAAAGTGGCACTTTTCCCAATTCAAGACAAGATTAGTTTCTTCACATCTCTGCAAAACTCGATCAAGATTGCTCAAGCAATCATCAAAAGAGGAACCATAGACGGAAAAGTCATCCATGAAAACCTCACAAATCTTTTCACAAAAGTCAGAGAATATAGCCATCATGCATCTTTGAAAGGTAGCAGGTGCATTACATAAACCAAAAGGCATACGTCTATAAGCAAAAGTACCAAATGGGCATGTAAAAGTAGTCTTTGATTGATCTCTAGCCGACACGGGTATTTGAGAGAAACCAGAATAACCATCTAGAAAGCAATAGTGTGTATGTTTGCATAATATTTCCAGCATTTGATCAATAAAAGGTAAGGGGTAATGATCTTTTTTAGTAGCTTTATTTAATTTGCGGAAATCAATTACCATCCTATAACCTGTGATAATTCTTTGTGGAATCAATTCATCTTTATCATTAGGAACAACAGTAATACCTCCCTTCTTAGGGACACAATGGACAGGACTTACCCACTCACTATCAGCAACGGGATAGATTATACCTGCCTCTAGAAGCTTTAGTATTTTTGTTCTTACCACTTCTTTCATTTTAGGATTCAGACGTCATTAAGGATCACGAACTGGTTTGGCATCTGCTTCCAAATTTATTTTATGTTGACATAGAGTGGGACTAATGCCCTTAAGATCATCAAGAGTATATCCAATAGCAACACGATGCTTCTTCGGAGTTTTCAATAATCTTTCTTCTTCATGCTCTGAAAGGTTAGCACTAATAATAACATGATATATCTTCTTTTCATCAAGATAAGCATATTTAAGATTATCAGGCAAAGGTTTAAGCTCAAACACAGGATCACCCTTGGGTGGAGGAGGATCCCCTTAGATTTCAACAGGCAAATTGTGTTGCAGAATAGGTTCCTATTTAAAGAATACTTCATCTATTTCCCTTCTTTCATTCATGAACATATCATTTTCATGGTCTAGCAAATAGTGTTCTAAAGGATCACTAGGAGGTACGGCAATGGAAGCAAGACCAATAATTTCATCCTTACTAGGTAATTCTTCCTCATGATGTTGTTTACTAAATTTAGATAAATTAAACTCATGAACCATATCATCCAAGCCAACAGTAACAACATTCTTTGTGCAACCTATGGTAGCATTGACAGTATTTAAGAAGGGTCTACCAAATATAATGGGACAAAAGCTATCTTGCGGAGAAGTAAGAACAAGAAAATAAGCAGGATATTTAGTTTTCCCACACAAGACTTCAACATCTCTAAAAATTCCAATTGGTGAAATAGTATATCTGTTGGAAAGTTTAATTGTGACATCAATATCTTTTAACTCAGCAGGTGCAATTTCATTCTTAATTTCTTCGTATAAAGTATGCGATATAACACTAGCACTTGCACCCATATCACATAAGCTATGATAACAATGATATCCTATTTTAACAGAAATAACAGGCACGCCTACCATAGGTCTATGTTTATCTTTAACACAAGGTTTAGCAATTCTAGCAGTTTCACCTTCGAACTGAATAACATGCCCATCGATATTATCAGACAAGAGATCTTTAACAATAGCAATATTAGGTTCTACTTTAACTTGCTCAGGAGGTGTATAAGTTCTAATATTGCTTTTACGAACAACAGTTGAAGCTTTAACATGATCCTTTATTCTAACAGGGAAAGGTGGTTTCTCAACATAAGAAGTAGGAACAATAGGATCATTATAAGTGACAGTCTTTTCTTCAACTTTAATAGGTGCAGCTACTTTTACTTCTATGGGAGGATGATATTTAAACCCCTTCTCCTTAGGGAGATCAACATAAGTAGCAAAAGATTCACAGAAAGAAGCTACTATCTCAGAGTCAAGTCCATATTTAGTGCTAAACTTACGGAAAATATCGGTGTCCATAAAAGATTTAACACAATCAAACTTAGGTGTCATACCTGACTCCTTACCTTCGTCGAGGTCCCAATCTTCAGAGTTGCGTTTAATTCTATCCAATAAATTCCATCTGAATTCAATAGTCTGCATCATAAAAGAGCCAGCATAAGAAGTATCGAGCATGGTGCGATTGTTATCAGAAAGCCGAGCATAAAAACTTTGCATAATTATTTCTCTCGGGAGCTCATGATTGGGGCATGAATATAACATTGATTTAAGCCTCCCCCAAGCTTTCACGATGCTTTCTCCTTCGCGAGGCCAGAAATTATATATATATAATTGCGATCACGATGAACAAGATGCATAGGGTAATACTTTTGATGAAATTCCAACTTCAATCTTTTATAGTCCCATGATCTCATATCATCACATAGCCTATACCATATCAATGCGTCTCCCTTCAAAGATAAAGGGAAGACCTTCTTCTTAGCAACATCATCAGGTATACCTGCAAGCTTAAATAATCCACAAACTTCATCCACATATATTAAGTGCTCATCAGGATGCTTTGTTCCATCTCCTGTAAAAGGATTAGCTAGCAGTTTTTCCATCATAACCGAAGGAAAATCAAAGGGAGTTTCATTTTCAATATGTTCAGTAGGTTGAGGAGAAACTCTTGGCTCTACTAGATGGGGTGAATATACCCCAAACAAGCCCCTCAGAAAATTACTTTCCATACTAACAAGTGACAGTAAATTTCAGCACACTATATAAATTTTTCCTTACCAAATTCCACCTACCAAAGGCGCTACACTCCCCGGCAACGGCGCCAGAAAAGAGTCTTGATGACCCACAAGTATAGGGTATCTATCGTAGTCCTTTCGATAAGTAAGAGTGTCGAACCCAACGAGGAGCAGAAGGAAATGATAAGCGGTTTTCAGCAAGGTATTCTTTGCAAGTACTGAAATAAGTGGTAACAGATAGTTTTGTGACAAGATAGATTGTAACGAGCAATAAGTAACAAAAGTAAATAAAGTGCACCAAGGTGACCCAATCCTTCTGTAGCAAAGGACAAGCCGGAACAAACTCTTATAATAGTAAAAGCGCTCCCGAGGACACATGGGAATATCGTCAAGCTAGTTTTCATCACGTTCCTATGATTCACGTTCGATACTTTGATAATTTGATATGTGGGTGGACTGGTGCTTTGGTGCTGTTCTTACTTGAACAAGCATCCCACTTATGATTAACCTCTATTGCAAGAATCCGCAACTACAACAAAAGTATTAAGGTAAACCTAACCATAGCATGAAACATATGGATCCAAATCAGCCCCTTACGAAGCAACGCATAAACTAGGGTTTAAGCTTCTGTCACTCTAGCAACCCATCATCTACTTATTACTTCCCAATGCCTTCCTCTAGACCCAAATAATGGTGAAGTGTTATGTAGTCGATGTTCACATAACACCACTAGAGGCTAGACAACATACATCTTATCAAAATATCAAACGAATACCAAATTCACATGACTACTAATAGCAAGACTTCTCCCTTGTCCTCGGGAACAAACGTAATTACTCACAAAGCATATTCATGTTCATAATCAGAGGGGTAATAATATGCATATAGGATCTGAACATATGATCTTCCACCAAATAAACCAATTAGCATCAACTACAAGGAGTAATCAACACTACTAGCAACCTACTAGCACCAATCCCGGACTTTGAGACAAGAATTGGATACAAGAGATAAACTAGGGTTTGGAGATGAGATGGTGCTGGTGAAGATGTTGATGGAGATTGCCCTCTCCCGATGAGAGGAGCGTTGGTGATGACGATGGTGATGATTTCCCCCTCTCGGAGGGAAGTATCCCCGGCAGAACAGCTCTGCTGGAGCTCTAGATTGGATCCGCCAAGGTTCCGCCTCGTGGCGGCGGAGTCTCATCCTGAAAAGTTCCCCTTTGTTTTTTTCTCATGAAAGACTTCATATAGGAGAAGATGGACGTCGGAGAGCCACCAGGCGGCCCACGAGGTAGGGGGTGCCCTGGGGGGGCGCCCCCCACCCTCGTGAGCAAGGTGTGGGCCCCCTGGCCTTCATCTTTGGCGATGATTTTTCTTTATTTATTTTAAGATGTTCCGTGGAGTTTCAGGACTTTTGGAGTTGCGCAGAATAGGTCTCTAATATTTGCTCCTTTTCCAGCCCAGAATTCCAGCTGCCGGCATTCTCCCTCCTTATGTAAACCTTGTAAAATAAGAGAGAATAGCCATAAGTATTGTGACATAAAGTGAAATAACAGTCCATAATGCAATAAATATCGATATAAAAGCATGATGCAAAATGGACGTATCAGAAGCGCGCAAGGTGCTAGGGCGACTACGACTACTGAAGCAGGTGGCCCCGGCCAAGAAAAGTAACTAGAAGATTGCTCATGCCATTCTAGTTTTCCCGTTACATTTGCTTTCTCTCGAGACTGCCGTTTGCTTGTTCTAAATTTAGATTTTCTTGTGTCGCAGTTAACCTTGTAGTTTTATTACAGTTACATATCTACTGAACAAGTTTATTTCCAGTGCAATGTTGCAGTTTTCTATTATTAGAATATATTGGCGTGAATTGAAAAATATAAACACAGTACAGATAACCTTGTAATTTTGCTTCCAATTTACATATCTTCTGAACAAGTTTATTTACAGTGTAATGTTGCAGTTTTCTATTATTAGAATATATTGGTGTGAACTGAAAAATATAAACACAGTACAAATAACCTTGTAATTTTTCTTCCAATTTACATATCTTCTGAACAAGTTTATTTCCAGTGTAATGTTGCAGTTTTCTATTATTAGAATATATTGGCGTGAACTGAAAAATATAAACACAATACAGATACTATACGATTAGCGTAATACACAGAGCAGGTACACATAGCAATCCACAAAAATGACGAGCATGCAATGCACTAGTACCTTTGTGGGTGCAGCATCAAAATGCAAGGACAACAATTACAGAATGCTCCTAAAAGCAGTGCACAATGTTCTAACAAACCAGTGCACACACAAATATTAAAAATCATTCGTATGGAACACTTTGGAAAAACATTTTGAATACAGAGGTAGTTAGGTGTTTATTCTGTTGGAAATATGCCCTAGAGGCAATAATAAAATGGTTATTATTATATTTCTTTGTTCATGATAATTGTCTATTATTCATGCTATAATTGTGTTATCCGGAAATCGTAATACATGTGTGAATACATAGACCATAACACGTCAATAGTGAGCCTCTATTTGACTAGCTCGTTGATCAAAAGATAGTCATGGTTTCCTGACTATGGACATTGGATGTCATTGATAACGGGATCACATCATTAGGAGAATGATGTGATGGACAAGACCCAATCCTAAGCATAGCTCAAAGATCGTGTAGTTCTTTTGCTGTAGCTTTTCCGAATGTCAAGTATCATTTCCTTAAACCATGAGATTGTGCAACTCCCGGATACCGTAGGAGTGCTTTGGGTGTGCCAAACGTCACAACGTAACTGGGTGACTATAAAGGTACACTACAGGTATCTCCGAAAGTATCTGTTGGGTTGACATGAATCGAGACTGGGATTTGTCACTCCGTGTGACGGAGAGGTATCTCTGGGCCCACTCGGTAATGCATCATCATAATGAGCTCAATGTGACCAAGTGGTTGATCACGGGATCGTGCATTACGGCACGAGTAAAGTGACTAGCTGGTAACGAGATTGAACGAGGTATTGGGATACCGACGATCGAGTCTCGGGCAAGTAACGTACCGATTGACAAAGGGAATTGTATACGGATTGATTGAATCCTCGACATCGTGGTTCATCCGATGAGATCATCGTGGAGCATGTGGGAGCCAACATGGGTATCTAGATCCCGCTGTTGGTTATTGACCGGAGAGGCGTCTCGGTCATGTCTGCATGTCTCCCGAACCCGTAGGGTCTACACACTTAAGGTTCTGTGATGCTAGGGTTGTAGAGATATTAGTATGCAGTAACCCGAAAGTTTTTCGGAGTCCCGGATGAGATCCCGAACATCACGAGGAGTTCCGGAATGGTCCAGAGGTAAAGATTTATATAAAAAAGTCCAGTTTCGGCCATCGGGAAGGTTTCGGGGGTCATCGGTATTGTACTAGGACCACCGGAAGGGTCCCGGGGGTCCACCGGGTGGGGCCACCTATCCCGGAGGGCCCCATGGGCTGAGTTGGGAGGGGAACCAGCCCCTAGTGGGCTGGTGCGCCCCCCTTGGGCCTCCCCTGCGCCTAGGGTTGGGAAACCCTAGGGGTGGGGGCGTCCCCCACTTGGCTTGGGGGGGAAGCCACCCCTTGGCCGCCGCCCCTTGGAGATCCATCTCCTAGGGCCGGCGCCCCCCCAAGGCCCCTATATAAAGAGGGGGGAGGGAGGGCAGCCGCACCCTTGCTCTTGTTGCCTTCCTCTCCCTCTGTTACACCTCTCCTCCCCGCTTGCGCTTGGCGAAGCCCTGCCGGGATCCTGCTGCATCCACCACCACACCGTCGTGCTGCTAGATCTTCATCAACCTCTCCTTCCCCCTTGCTGGATCAAGAAGGAGGAGATGCCTTCCTAACCGTACGTGTGTTGAACACGGAGGTGCCGTCCGTTCGGGACTAGGTCATCGGTGATTTGGATCACGTCGAGTACGACTCCATCAACCCCGTTCTCTTGAACGCTTCCGCACGCGATTTACAAGGGTATGTAGATGCACTCCTCTCTCCCTCGTTGCTAGATGACTCCATAGATTGATCTTTGTGATGCGTAGAAAATTTTAAAATTCTGCTACGTTCCCCAACAGTGGCATCATGAGCTAGGTCTATGCGTAGTTACTATGCACGAGTAGAACACAAAGTAGTTGTGGGCGTCGATATTGTCAATTATCTTGTTGTTAGTAGTCTTATCTTGATTCGGCGGCATTGTGGGATGAAGCGGCCCGGACCGACCTTACACGTACGCTTACGTGAGACTGGTTCCACCAACTGACATGCACTAGTTGCATAAGGTGGCTGGCGGGTGTCTGTCTCTCCCACTTTAGTCGGATCGGATTCAATGAACAGGGTCCTTATGAAGGGTAAATAGAAATTGGCAATTCACGTTGTGGTTTTGGCGTAGGTAAGAAACGTTCTTGCTAGAATCCTATAGCAGCCACATAAAAACTTGTAACAACAATTAGAGGACGTCTAACTTGTTTTTGCAGCAAGTGTTTTGTGATGTGATATGGCCAGAGGATGTGATATATGTGATGTATGAGATGATCATGTTCTTGTAATAGAAATCACGACTTGCATGTCGATGAGTATGACAACCGGCAGGAGCCATAGGAGTTGTGTTTATTTATTTATGACCTGCGTGTCAACATAAACGTCATGTAATTACTTTACTTTATTGCTAAAGCGTTAGCCATAGTAGTAGAAGTAATAGATGACGAGACAACTTCAAGAAGACACGATGATGGAGATCATGATGATGGAGATCATGGTGTCATGCCGGTGACAACGATGATCATGGAGCCCCAAAGATGGAGATCAAAAGGAGCAAATGATATTGGCCATATCATGTCACTATTTGATTGCATGTGATGTTTATCATGTTTTACATCTTATTTGCTTAGAACGACGGTAGCTTAAATAAGATGATCCCTCGTAATAATTTCAAGAAAGTGTTCCCCCTAACTGTGCACTGTTGCGAAGGTTCGTTGTTTCGAAGCACCACGTGATGATCAGGTGTGATAGTTCTAACGTTCAAATACAACGGGTGTAAGCCAGATTTACACACGCAATACACTTAGGTTGACTTGACGAGCCTAGCATGTACAGACATGCCCTCGGAACACGGAAGACCGAAAGGTCGAGCATGAGTCGTATAGAAGATACGATCAACATGAAGATGTTCACCGATGTTGGCTAGTCCGTCTCACGTGATGATCGGACACGGCCTAGTTAACTCGGATCATGTTTCACTTAGATGACTGGAGGGATGTCTATCTGAGTGGGAGTTCATTGAATAATTTGATTAGATGAACTTAATTATCATGAACTTAGTCTAAAATCTTTACAATATGTCTTGTAGATCAAATGGCCCATGTTGTCCTCAACTTCAACGCGTTCCTAGAGAAAACCAAGCTGAAAGACGATGACAACAACTATACGGACTGGGTCCGGAACTTGAGGATCATCCTCATAGATGCCAAGAAAGATTATGTCCTAGAAGCACCGCTAGGTGACGCACCTATCCCAGAGAACCAAGACGTTATGAACGCTTGGCAGTCACGTGCTGATGATTACTCCCTCGTTCAGTGCGGCATGCTTTACAGCTTAGAACCGGGGCTCCAAAAGCGTTTTGAGAGACATGGAGCAGATGAGATGTTCGAAGAGCTCAAAATGGTTTTTCAAGCTCATGCCCGGGTCGAGAGATATGAATTATCCGACAAGTTCTTCAGCTGTAAGATGGAGGAAAATAGTTCTGTCAGTGAGCACATACTCAAAATGTCTGGGTTGCATAACCGCTTGACTCAGCTGGGAGTTAATCTCCCGGATGACGCGGTCATTGACAGAATCCTTCAGTCGCTTCCACCGAGCTACAAGAGCTTTGTGATGAACTTCAATATGCAGGGGATGGAAAAGACCATTCCTGAGGTATATTCAATGCTGAAATCAGCAGAGGTGGAAATCAAAAAGGAACATCAAGTGTTGATGGTCAAGGGTAATAAGAACTTCACGAAGGACGGCAAAGGAGTTGCCGCGCCCGGTAAGCAAGCTGCCGGGAAGAAGCCAAAGAATGGACCCAAGCCCGAGACTGGGTGTTTTTATTGCAAGGGAAGTGGTCACTGGAAGCGGAACTGCCCCAAATACTTAGCGGACAAGAAGGCCGGCAACACAAAAGGTATATGTGATATACATGTAATTGATGTGTACCTTACCAGTACTCGTAGTAGCTCATGGGTATTTGATACCGGTGCGGTTGCTCACATTTGTAACTCAAAGTAGGAGCTGCGGAATAAACAGAGACTGGCGAAGGACAAGGTGACGATGCGCGTCGGGAATGGTTCCAAGGTCGATGTGATCGTCGTCGGCACGTTGCCTCTACATTTACCTACGTGATTAGTTTTAAACCTCAATAATTGTTATTTAGTGCCAACTTTGAGCATGAACATTGTATCAGGATCTTGTTTAATTCGAGATGGCTACTCATTTAAATCCGAGAGTAATGGTTGTTCTATTAATATGAGAGATATGTTTTATGGTCATGCTCCGTTGGTGAATGGTTTATTCTTAATGAATCTCGAGCGTAATGTTACACATATTCATAGTGTGAATACCAAAAGATGTAAGGTTGACAATGATAGTCCCACATACTTGTGGCACTTCCACCTTGGTCACATAGGTGTCAAACGCATGAAGAAGCTCCATGCAGATGGACTTTTAGAGTCTCTTGATTACGAATCATTTGACACGTGCGAACCATGCCTCATGGGTAAAATGACCAAGACTCCATTCTCAGGAACATTGGAGCGAGCAACCAACTTATTGGAAATCATACATACTGATGTGTGCGGTCCAATGAGTGTTGAGGCTCGCGATGGCTATCGTTATGTTCTCACCCTCACTGATGACTTGAGTAGATATGGGTATGTCTACTTAATGAAACACAAGTCTGAGACCTTTGAAAAGTTCAAAGAATTTCAGAGTGAGGTTGAGAATCAACGTGACAGAAAAATCAAGTTCTTGCGATCAGATCGCGGCGGAGAATACTTGAGTCACGAATTTGGCGCACACTTAAGAAAATGTGGAATAGTTTCACAACTCACGCCGCTTGGAACACCTCAGCGTAATGGTGTGTCTGAACGTCATAATCGCACTCTATTAGATATGGTGCGATCTATGATGTCTCTTACCGATTTACCACTGTCATTTTGGGGCTATGCTTTAGAGACTGCCGCATTCACTTTAAATAGGGCTCCGTCGAAATCCGTTGAGACGACACCATATGAATTATGGTTTGGGAAGAAACCTAAGCTGTCATTTCTAAAAGTTTGGGGATGCGATGCTTATGTCAAGAAACTTCAACCTGAAAAGCTCGAACCCAAATCAGAAAAATGCGTCTTCATAGGATACCCTAAAGAAACTATTGGTTATACCTTCTACCTCAGATCCGAAGGCAAGATCTTTGTTGCCAAGAATGGTTCCTTTCTAGAGAATGAGTTTCTCTCGAAAGAAATAAGTGGGAGGAAAGTAGAACTTGATGAAGTATTACCTCTTGAACCGGTAAGTGGCGCAGCTCAAGAAAATGTTCCTGAGGTGCCTGCACCGACTAGAGAGGAAGTTGATGACGATGATCATGAAACTTCAGATCAAGTTGCTACTGAACTTCGTAGGTCCACAAGGACACGTTCCGCACCAGAGTGGTACGGCAACCCTGTCTTGGAAATCATGTTGTTAGACAACGGTGAACCTTCGAACTATGAAGAAGCGATGGCGGGCCCGGATTCCGACAAATGGCTGGAAGCCATGAAATCCGAGATAGGATCCATGTATGAAAACGAAGTATGGACTTTGACTGACTTGCCCGATGATCGGCGAGCCATAGAAAATAAATGGATCTTTAAGAAGAAGATAGACGCGGATAGTAATGTGACCATCTATAAAGCTCGGCTTGTCGCTAAGGGTTATCGACAAGTTCAAGGGGTTGACTATGATGAGACTTTCTCACCCGTAGTGAAGCTGAAGTCCGTCTGAATCATGTTAGCAATTGCCGCATTCTATGATTATGAGATATGGCAAATGGACGTCAAAACGGCATTCCTTAATGGTTTCCTTAAGGAAGAATTGTATATGATGCAGCCGGAAGGTTTTGTCGATCCTAAGAATGCTGACAAGGTGTGCAAGCTCCAACGCTCGATTTATGGGCTGGTGCAAGCATCTCGGAGTTGGAACATTCATTTTGATGAGATGATCAAAGCGTTTGGGTTTACGCAGACTTATGGAGAAGCCTGCATTTACAAGAAAGTGAGTGGGAGCTCTGTAGCATTTCTCATATTGTATGTGGATGACATACTGTTTATGGGAAATGATATAGAATTCTTGGAAAGCATAAAGGCCTACTTGAACAAGTGTTTTTCAATGAAGGACCTTGGAGAAGCTGCTTATATATTAGGCATCAAGATCTATAGAGATAGATCGAGATGCCTCATTGGTCTTTCATAGAGTACGTACCTTGACAAGAAATTGAAGAAGTTCAAAATGGAACAGTCAAAGAAGGGGTTCTTGCCTGTATTGCAAGGTACGAGATTGAGCACGGCTCAATGCCCGACCACGGCAGAAGATAGAGAAAAGATGAGTGTCGTCCCCTATGCCTCGGCCATAGGGTCTATCATGTATGCTATGTTGTGTACCAGACCTGATGTAAACCTTGCCGTAAGTTTGGGAGGAAGGTACCAAAGTAATCCCGGCATGGAACACTGGACAGCGGTCAAGAATATCCTGAAGTACCTGAATAGGACTAAGGAAATGTTTCTCGTTTATGGAGGTGACGAAGAGCTCATCGTAAAGGGTTACGTCGATGCTAGCTTCGACACAGATCTGGATGACTCTAAGTCACAAACCGGATATGTGTATATTTTGAATGGTGGGGCAGTAAGCTGGTGCAGTTGCAAGCAAAGTGTTGTGGCGGGATCTACATGTGAAGCGGAGTACATGGCAGCCTCGGAGGCAACACAAGAAGCAGTCTGGGTGAAGGAGTTCATTACCGACCTAGGAGTCATACCCAATGCGTCGGCCCCGATGACTCTATTCTGTGACAACACTAGAGCTATTGCCCTTGCCAAGGAGCCCAGGTTTCACAGGAAGACCAGGCATATCAAGCGTCGCTTCAACTCCATTCGTGAAAGTGTTCAAAATGGAGACATAGAGATTTGTAAAGTACATATAGACCTGAATGTGGCAGATCCTTTGACTAAACCTCTCCCTAGAGCAAAACATGATCAACACCAGAACTGCATGGGTGTTTGATTCATCACAATGTAACTAGAATATTGACTCTAGTGCAAGTGGGAGACTGTTGGAAATATGCCCTAGAGGCAATAATAAAATGGCTATTATTATATTTCTGTGTTCATGATAATTGTCTATTATTCATGCTATAATTGTGTTATCTGGAAATCGTAATACATGTGTGAATACATAGACCATAACACGTCAATAGTGAGCCTCTAGTTGACTAGCTCGTTGATCAAAATATAGTCATGGTTTCCTGACTATGGACATTGGATGTCATTGATAACGGGATCACATCATTAGGAGAATGATGTGATGGACAAGACCCAATCCTAAGCATAGCTCAAAGATCGTGTAGTTCGTTTGCTGTAGCTTTTCCGAATGTCAAGTATCATTTCCTTAAACCATGAGATTGTGCAACTCCCGGATACCGTAGGAGTGCTTTGGGTGTGCCAAATGTCACAACGTAATTGGGTGACTATAAAGGTACACTACAGGTATCTCCGAAAGTATCTGTTGGGTTGACACGAATCGAGACTGGGATTTGTCACTCCGTGTGACGGAGAGGTATCTCTGGGCCCACTCGGTAATGCATCATCATAATGAGCTCAATGTGACCAAGTGGTTGATCATGGGATCGTGCATTACAGCACGAGTAAAGTGACTAGCTGGTAACGATATTGAACGAGGTATTGGGATACCGACGATCGAGTCTCGGGCAAGTAACGTACCGATTGACAAAGGGAATTGTATACGGATTGATTGAATCCTCGACATCGTGGTTCATCCGATGAGATCATCGTGGAGCATGTGGGAGCCAACATGGGTATCCAGATCCCGCTGTTGGTTATTGACCGGAGAGGCGTCTCGGTCATGTCTGCATGTCTCCCGAACCCGTAGGGTCTACACACTTAAGGTTCGGTGACGCTAGGGTTGTAGAGATATTAGTATGCAGTAACCCGAAAGTTGTTCGGAGTCCCGGATGAGATCCCGGACGTCACGAGGAGTTCCGGAATGGTCCAGAGGTAAAGATTTATATATAGAAAGTCCGGTTTCGGCCATCGAGAAGGTTTCGGGGGTCATCGGTATTGTACCGGGACCACCGGAAGGGTCCTGAGGGTCCACCGGGTGGGGCCACCTATCCCGGAGGGCCCCATGGGCTGAGTTGGGAGGGGAACCAGCCCCTAGTGGGCTGGTGCGCCCCCCTTGGGCCTCCCCTGCGCCTAGGGTTGGGAAACCCTAGGGGTGGGGGCGCCCCCCACTTGGCTTGGAGGGGAAGCCACCCCTTGGCCGCCGCCCCTTGGAGATCCATCTCCTAGGGCCAGTGCCCCCCAAGGCCCCTATATAAAGAGGGGGGAGGGAGGGAAGCCGCACCCTTGCTCTTGGCGCCTCCCTCTCCCTCCGTTACACCTCTCCTCCCCACTTGCGCTTGGGGAAGCCCTGCCGGGATCCTGCTGCATCCACCACCATGCCGTCGTGCTGCTGGATCTTCATCAACCTCTCATTCCCCCTTGCTAGATCAAGAAGGAGGAGACGTCTTCCTAACCGTACGTGTGTTGAACACGGAGGTGCCGTCCGTTCGGGACTAGGTCATCGGTGATTTGGATCATGTCGAGTATGACTCCATCAACCCCGTTCTCTTGAACGCTTCCGCACGCGATCTACAAGGGTATGTAGATGCACTCCTCTCTCCCTCGTTGCTAGATGACTCCATAGATTGATCTTGGTGATGCGTAGAAAATTTTAAAATTTTGCTACGTTCCCCAACATATTCTCCTTGGAGAACACTGCTTACGCCCATGACCCTCAGAGAAGAACACTACAGAGACACGGTTGTCCGTCAATAACACCAACTAGCTACTTAAAAAACCCATGAAGGCTCTATGGTGCCTCCACTCCTATGGAAACCGTGCATTACGTCGACCCGCTGGCACTAAACGTGATGTCATCGAAAACACAGAGGTAGAAGCGTGCCTTACGGCCAGCTTCCGACGTATCAGGTCTATGAAGATTTACTTCCTTCTTAACATTGGAGGTGACTATCGCAAAGGCATGGGCTCCATCATTCACCTCCGTGCCTCGGCAAGAACGACGACCATGCTTGTAACTGTAAAGCATATAGGACACCTTAGGGACGACCTTGCACATGTACTTCAGTGCACAACTATTTGTTTGTGCCCGTGCCTCACATAGCACCATAGCACGAATAGACGTTCGTGCAATCACATAGCTTCAACTCCGTGCATCACGTAGCATCGTATCTGTGCCTCGTGTTTCGCCTCTAGCTGTATGAGTGCTTCTTGCAGCTGCATGACGACGCCTCTCGTTGCTTATCGTTCTTTCCGACAATCTCATAGCGTCAACTGCAACACGGACACAGAACAGTTCCTCTAAAGAAACACAACACTACTCCTACCAGCGATTGTATAACTGAAAACAATTGCCACTCCCAATAAATGTACCACGCCCTTGTGTCTGAGAGTTAAAGCTGCCATTTGAAGCATGCTTCTCTTGGTCAGAGACTTGTGCCTCTACAATACATACTACCCCTGCATGCCTCACGAGATTGTAAAAGTTAAGATTTGACAGCAAACTACGAAAGACAACGATCATCTCCACGACTTGCTGGAGATACGACATTTTTAAAAATACAACTGCTGATTTTATTTTTATTTTTTATAAAGAAAACCCGTGATCCAGAACCCACGATCTGCACAACCGCGTCGACAGTGAGATCGTGCACTCCTTTGCCACTTCCCCGCCCTTAAATTTAGACTCCCGCCGCGGCCTTCTCACACACAAAGAACAGAAATCGCCATTGCTCTCCCACTCATTGTTCCCCATGAAAAATCAGATTACAGGAGGACCAACTTCTCCAAGCGATGGGATTCACCAGGGAATTCATGGAGGTGCAGGCCCACGGCAACAAAAAGTTGCACGTGATCCACACCAACGACCTGCACAAGGCGGCGACCACCGTTGAGCAGTTCGAGCGACACCTCCAGTTCGAGCGCCACAAGATCGTCGGAGTTGATGTGAAGTACACCAACGACCATGGCAAAGATCAGAAACCCGCCCTAGTCCAGCTCTCCATCGGCAAGGATCATCCGGTGATGCTCTTCCAACTGAGCGCGGCCGACAAGAACTGCACCAAGTTCGACAACTTCCTCGCAGACCACAGGCACACGTTTGTTGGCTTCTCCATCGACGGCGACATAGAGATGCTCGACCGCGTCAGACTGGAGATCACCCACTACGTCGACATCCAAAAGGAATGGAGGGCACCTACAGCTACCAAGCCTCTGGACTCCCTTGGGGACGTCTCAGGCATCCTTGTCCACGACGTAGAGCTCACCAACGCACAGCACCAACGCTGGGCGTGCATGCCCCTGTCCATGAGGCACATCGAGTACGCGGAAAAGGATGCTTACGCTGCATACGAGGTATGGAGCCACCTCAGCATCATCCAGGAAGGGCTTCGCCGGGTAATACTCGACAAGGAGCAGACCAGAAAGCGCGCTAGGTCCTGTGGCGACTACGACTACTGAAGCAGATGGTCCCGGCAAACAAAATTATCTAGAACATTCTAGATTTCTCATTAGATTTACTTTCGCTAAAGACTGCCTTTTGCTTGTTATAAATTTAGGTTTGCTTGTGTTGCAGTTAACCTTGTAGTTTGCTTGCAGTTTACATGTCTTTTGTACAAGTTTATTTCCAGTGCACCACAATAGGCACTTATGTGCCTATGTGCCTTTGATATCAAGGGGACCATGCGTAACTTGGCTTCACATCATTTTACGCAACATTCCAGACGTCAACCAAAAGATTCACCTTCTTTCTGATATGTTCATTAATGAGGCCTAATGCCTTCGAAAACACATGGAGCTCATAGTCCATGCCCCCCACAATGAAAATGTGTCACTGAAAGCTTGTTTAAAACAGAGGCACACCTTCATGTCCTTGCATAACGATCATTTTAGCGTCCGTAGCTCCCTTGAAATCACGTCTCCATGCCTCCAGTTAGTTACGTGCATGCCTCTACATCGGGTAACACCGTACCTCTCTCGGGCGTAACATGTTAAGAAAGTTGCTGAGAACAAAAACATTAGCAAACCGAGCATTACGTCCAACCCACTGGCACTAAACGTGACGCCAACGAAAACGCAGAGGCAGGAGCGTGCCTTACAGCCAGCTTCCGACGTATCGCAGACGTGAAGATTTGCTTCCTCCTTGATATAGGACGTGACTATCGCAGATGCAAATGCTCCATCCTTCACCTCCGTGCCTCAACAAGAACGACGATCGTGCTTATAATAGTAAAGTGTATAGATGGTACCTTAAGGAGACATTAGGGATCACCTTGCACCTATTTCATACGTGACCGTGCCCATTCCGTCGGCACATTCATGCCTCTCACAGAAGTAATTGCCATGCCTCTGGCACACAACATATAAGTGAAAAACAATTCTTTCTACACTTATAAAACCCCGAATGTCCTGTTTTAATGTCGAATCCCATCTTGCGGTAAAACCATGCAAGATGGTGCTTCACAGAAGCACATCTGTGGCTTTCTTGTGCATGTTGTTGAGTGCCTCTCTAGAATCTAACAATGTTGAAACCATAATCAAATCTAACCACACTGAAATCTCTAGAATCAAATATGTGCCCTAGTTGAGACGTTTATTTTGTACTTGAAACTGCAATCTATAATAAAACAATACAATGTAATAAAACATACGCCTTACGACCCAAATATGGTACGTAAAACTGCAATTTGTAATAAAACATACACCTTCCATCACAAATTAATTCGCTCAACGCTGTACTAACCAGTACAATGTGAATTGTACTGTAAAGTTGACACATTTATTTTGGATGGCGTAGTACTACTACTTAGGAACAAAACACGATTGTTTGACATGGAAACGAAACTGTCTCCGTTCTGACAACGACGATTGCTTCACATTGTTCAACCTTTACAGACACAGAAAACATGAAAAGCATAAAAAGCATGGAAAAGCAAACATCTACCAACAAAACTACACTACGCCCCGTCGTCGGAGATGTCCAATATCTCCATTCTGACATCGACGTCATTGGCCTCCGCCTCCTGCTCCGCATCCAGCTTGTCGAAGAGCACATCGGTCTTTGCCTGCTCTTCCCAGAGGAATCGCCGGTTGGACTCCACATACGCCTCATCTTGGATGGACTCCAGGATAGCGGTCTGCTCCGCCATCAAGGCCGATTCACCGAGATAGAACTCCGCCTCGTCTTCCTCGTCACCGTACTCCTCGTCGTCCTCGTCTTCCTCGTCACCAGCCTCCTCGCCGTCCTCGTCCACACCTTCCTCGTCGTCCTCGTCGTCCTCGTCCACGGGTTCCTTGTCGTCCTCGTCATCCTCGTCCAAGCCTTCCTCAACGTCCTCGTTCACACCTTCCTCGTCGTCCTCCTCATCCTCGTCCATGCCTTCCTCATAGTCCTCGTCATCCTCGTCCATGCCTTCCTCGTCGTCCTCGTCCACACCTTCCTCGTCGTCCTCCTCATCCTCGTCCATGCCTTCCTCGTCGTCCTCGTCATCCTTGTCCACGCCTTCCACGTCGTCTTCCTCATCCTTGTCGCCCCCTCCTCTTCCTCCATCATATCTCCCCCAACTGGATCAACTCCCTGCATGAGCTCCGACGGAGCCCCCTCCACTTCCTCCACCTCCCCAATCTCCTCCGGCCCCGGCGAGTCCGGAGACATGCCCGCTGCGACCTGAGCGGCGCGCCTCGAACGGATGTCCTCCTGCAACTGAAAGCGACGCTCGGGAGTAAGCATCGCATAAGTAGTTATCTTGTGCTGAACCATGGCGGGGAACGTCACAAACGAAAAGAGGAAGATGGGTGATTTCCTAAGATTGCCAGTGAAAGAGGGAGAAGCAGGATGATGTCTAGTGGTGGCGGACGCCGCTCGGCTTAAATAACTTCTTCTTAACCTCGGGCGACAGAACGGTGACACGCGGCGTTCACTTCACCGACGGATGAGACAGCCGTCGGTCCTTTTGGATTCTGCAGCGCCGACATGTGGCGTTCACTCTATTAAATACCTCCACCTCCTTCAGAATGGCGTCACCGGAGGAAACACACGTCGGACCCTTGGGTTTCTGGAGCGGCGTTCGCATCGAATACAAGGGGACGCCACGAATGTGACTCCGTGTAACGCATATAGTTGTGCCTTTCAGTGTGAACGATTCAACAGAATCATTTGGAACACCAAGACAAACTAACGTCACTCTACACAATGCGACACCGTGCCTTCCTGGGACCCATAGCCATGCGAAGAATATACCACACCAGCGTCCCTTGAATAAGCCATTCCCTGCTTCACAGAGTAAACATTGGGTATTCACAACTGAACCAATTCCGCTGGGTCTCCCCAATTAAAGAACCTTTGTGCGCTGAACGGTGGTGCCTCTCCGTCTGACGAGTCGACGGAATCATAAGGAACACAAACACATGGGAGCGTGACTCTATATTATAGGACATCATGCCTTTTAGCGCTTTGCCCGTGCCTGTGACCCTTAACACTACCACGAACACCCACACCATCATCAGTGCACAAGTCATGTCTATACCTGATACAGAACCGTAGCTGTATTCACTTAACGCCCGTCCTCCTAATAAAAGAAGCACCACGAAACTCAGCACCGAGTCGTGGCTTTTAAAAACAAGTAAATTACAATTTTAAACACCTCGACTCTCGAACCGGTCACTCGCAAAGTAAACATTTAGCATTAACACCTAAACCAATTTCGCTTTGTTTCAATAATAAACTTACGAAACGTGACTCTCCGACAGACCCAACCATGCCCTGATGGCATTCATGTCGGTGCCTCTTGTACTGAACTAGTCAATAGAATCATTTCGAACACAAATACAGGCGAACGAGACTCTACATAAAACCACGCCATTTGGAACACCAAGACAAACTAACATCACTCTACACAATAAAACGCCGTGCCTTCCTGGGACCCATGATCGTGCAAAGAATATACCACACCAGCGTCTCTCAAATAGGCTATTCGGTGCCTCACAGAGTAAACAGTGGGGGTTCACATCTAAACCAATTCCGGTGGGTCTCCCCAATTAAAGAAAGAACCTGACGGTGCCTTTGTGCGCTGAACGCCAATGCCTCTCCGTCTAATCGAGTCGTCGGAATGATTCGGAACTCAAACACACGGGAAAGTGACTCTATATTATACAGTAGCATGCCTTTTAGTGCTTCACGCCCGTGCCTGTGACCCTTAACACTGCCACGAACGTCCACGCCATCAATAGTGCACAAGTCATCATCCGCGGCTATATTCACTTCACGTCCGTGCTTCTAATAAACGAAGCGTGACGTAACTCAGTACAGAACCGTGGCTTTTAAAAACAAGGTACTTACGCTTTTAAACAACTGGACTCTCAAATATCACAAAGCAAACAGCTAGCGTTAACATCTAAACCCATTCTGCTTTCTTTCCATGATAAACATACGAATGTGACTATGCAAAAGACGAAACCATTCCCCTGTGGGATTCACCTGCGTACGTGCCTATTTTTTTCAACGAGTCGACGGAAACATTTTGAACACAAATATAGGCGAACGTGACTCTATATAAAACCACACCATGAATATGTGGGATGCAAGCCCGTGTCTGTGACCCTAAACACTACAACACAGAAAAGCCACGAACGTACACGCCTTCAACAGTACACAAGTCATTACAATTACTAGGTTCACAACCGTGGATGCAGAGACTTCACGTCCCGTGCATCATAAGTAATGGCGCCTAATTACAACGATACTCGAAACCAAAATACATTTTATTTGCAAGGTATCTGACAACGAAATTTCACAAGAGAAGGTAAGAAACTCCACTCCACTTCTTAACAACAACAGACGCACACAACAACCAGGAACGATGCTGTATACCTAGTCCCCACCAACCTTCTTGTTGCTTTGCTCCCGGCGCAGTTCATCAATCTCCTTCAACGCCTTCATATTCTCGTCATGTCGCTTCACACCTGCGGCCGATTCCTGCAACAACCGGATGTGCTCTCTAAGGAGATTTTTCGTCTCAGCCGTAATTTCTACGATCCTGGCATTCGCCTTCTCCAAATCTTCTCTTGTTTCCTCGCAAAGCTTCTTCCACGCGTAGGTGATCTCCAGCAGCTGCTCATACATTTTGTCAGCCTTTGGAAGTGAAACCAAAGTATTCATCTCATCGACCAGGTTATTGAGAGTAACTAACAAGGACCTCACAACACTTGCCGTCGCCGCCCCGCTCACCATTCCCTTCTCTTTCGAGCCACAGCTGCTCCCCAATTCTACAGAAGGGGACTTCTGTTCAAGACCATGACGCAGACTAACCCTACGTCCAACTGACTATAAATCAGTATCAGCAAAACACACCCATCAAATTAGGAGTCAGATCAGTATCAGCAAAACACACCCATCAAATTAGGAGTCAGCTGACCACAATAATTCATGTTTCACAAACTAAATCAAAGCAGCCAAAAGAAAGAAAAAACGAATGAAGGAGAAGCAGAAATAGGGTGAACTTACAAACGAGGAACCCTCATGAGCCACGATCTCCTCCCGCGATAGCGCACAGCTGTCCGGAGTAGTCTCCTTCTGCCCAACCATGGTGGAGATGGTTAGTGAATAGTGATGAGCAACAGGAGTGGAAGGCCTAGCGGCGGACGAAGGGAGGAGTTGAATGTGGCTAGGGTTTCAAGACCCCGTCCTGCTTAAATAGTCGGAGCCTGGCCTCGGGCAACGAGCCAGAGCGGTGTCACTGGAGGAGACGCCCGTTGGACCATTAGGTTTCTAGAGCGGCGCCACGTGGCGTTCACTCCCGAGTACGAAGAGACGCCCGTCGAACCATTGGGTTTCCGCGATAAAAACACGAATGTGACTCTTGGTAAAGCATAACCATGCCTCTTCGCGCTGCACGGACGTGCCTGCCGTTGCGAACGGTTCAACGTAATCATTTGGAACACGAAAACAACATAACGTGACTCTTCAGAATACCACGCCATCACTTCCTGGGACCCACCACGGTGCAAAGAATACACCACAGCAGCTTCTCTCGAACAAGCCATTCCGTGCCTCACCGAGTAAACAGTGAGTGTTCACACTTGAATCCTTTCTGCTCGGTTTCCGCAATTAAAGAAATGAACGTGACTGTGAGTAAGACCAAACGGTGCCTTTCCGTTGGGTTTCCATCTGATCGAGTCAACGGAATTATTCGGAACGCAAACACAGACAAGCGTGACTCTATATAATACAACACCATGCCCGTACATCTCCCATCTAATCGACTCCACGCCTCTATCGAGTAATATACGAAACATCAAGAAAGAATCATGACTGTGCTTTTGAAAACAAGGAAACAAACTTTTAAAAACAGCGTGCCTCACATAGGCCATTCGGTGCCTCACAGATTCAATAGTAAGTGTTGGCGTCTCAACCCATTCCGCTGGGTTAAAGAAACCAACGTGACTGTGCATAATGCAAAGCTATGCCTCTGTGGGCTCACCGGCCGTGCATCTCCTTCTGATCGAGTCGAAGGAAGCACTCGGAACAGAAACACAGGGGAACATGACTCTATATCATATGGCACCATGCCTCTTAGCGCTTCACGCCCGTGCGTGTGAGCCTTAACATTACCACGAACGTCCATGCCATTGTCAGTACAGAACTCATGTCGCTGGCTGGTACAGAACCGCGGCTATATTCACTTCACCCTCGTGCTTCTAATAAAAGAAGCGCGACGCAACTTAGTACAGAACCGTGGCTTTTAAAAACAAGGAACTTACGCTTTTAGACAACTGGATTCTCAAATCGGCCACTCACAAAGTAAACAGCTAGCGTTAACATCTAAACCCATTCTGCTTTCTTTCCATGATAAACATACGAACGTGACTATGCGAAAGACGAAACCATGCCCCCATGGGATTCACCTGCGTACGTGCCTATTTTTCTGAACGAGTCAACGGAATCATTTCGAACACAAATATAGGCGAATGTGACTCTATATGAAACCACACCATGAATTTGTGGGGTGCAAGCCCGTGTCCATGACCCGAAACACTGCAACACACAAAAGCCACGAGCGTACACGCCTACATCAGTACGCAAGTCATTACAATACTAGGTTCACAACCGTGGCTGCAGACACTTCACGTCCCGTGCATCATAAGTAACGGCGCCTAATTACAATGATACTCGAAACCAAAATACATTTTGTTAGCAAGGTAGCTGACACCGAAATTTCACAAGACAAGGTAACAAACTCCACTCCACTACTTAACAACAACAGACACACACAACAGCCAGGGACGCTGCTGTATATCTAGTCCCCACCGACCTTCTTGCTGGTTTGCTCCCGGCGCAGTTCATCAATCTCCTCCTTCAGCGCCTTCATATTCTCGTCATGTCGCTTCACAGCTGCTGCCGATTCCTGCAATGACCGGGTGTGCTCTTCAAGGAGATTGCTCCTCACAGCCGTAATTTCTATGATCCTAGCATTCGCCTTCTCCAAATCTTCTCTTGTTTCCTGGTAGAACTGCTGCCACTCGTAGGTGACCTCCAGCAACTCCTTGTACGTTCTGTTAACCTTTGCAAGTGAAACCAAGGCATTCATCCCATTGACCAGGTTAATGAAAGTAGCTCCAACTAACTGTAAATCAGTATCAGCAAGACACACCCACATCAAATTAGGAGTTAGCTGACCACAATAATTCATGTTTCACAAACTAAATCAAAGCAGCCGAAAAGAAACAAAAAACGAATGAAGGAGAAGCAGAAACAGGGTGAACTTACAGACGAGGAACCCTCACGAGCCGGGATCTCCTCCCGCGACAGGGTACGGCCGTCTGGAGTAGTCTCCTTCTGCCCAGCCATGGTGGAGATGGTCGGTGAATAGTAATGAGAAAGAGGAATGGAAGGCCTGGCGGAGAACGAAGGGAGGAGTAGAATGTGGCTAGGGTTTCGCGACTCCGTCCGTCCGCCTTAAATAGCCGGAGCCTAGCCTCGGGCGACGAGCCAGAATGGCGTCACCGGAGACGCCCGTCACACCGTTGGGTTTCTGGAGCGGCGCCACGTGGCATTCACTCCTGAGGTAAGAAGAGACGGCAGTCGAACCGTTGGGTTTCCGTGATAAACGCGCGAATGTGACTCTTGGTAAATCATAACCATGCCTCTTCGCGCTGCACGGATGTGCCTGCCGTTGCGAACGGTTCAACAAAATCATTTAGAACACGAAAACAACACAACGTAACTCTTCATAATACCACACTGTCACTTCCTGGGACCCACCACCGTGCAAAGAATACACCACAACAGCTTCTCTCGAACAAGCCATTCTGTGCCTCACTGAGTAAACAGTGAGTGTTCACACCTGAACTCTTTCCGCTGGATATCCACAATTAAAGAAACGAACGTGACTATGAGTAAGACCAAACAATGCCTTTCCGCTGTGTTTCCATCTGATCGAGTCAATGGAATTATTCGAAACGCAATCACAGACGAGCATGACTCTATATAAGACCACACCATGCCCGTGCCTCTACATCTAATCGAGTCCACGCCTTTATCGAGTAATATACAAAACATCAAGAAAGAAGCGTGACTGTGCTTTTGAAAATGAGCGAACAAACTTTTAACAACAGATTCAATAGAAAGTGTTGGCATCTCAACCCATTCCGCTGGGTTAAAGAAACGAATGTGACTGTGCGTAATGCAAAGCTATGCCTCTGTGGGCTCACCAGCCGTGCATCTCCTTCTGATCGAGTCGACGAAAGCATTCCGAACACAAACACAGGGGAACGTGACTCTATATCATACGGACCATGCCTCTTTGAGCTTCACGCCCGTGCCTCTGACCCTTAACACTGCCACGAACGTCCACGCCATCGTCAGTGCACAGGTCATGTCGCTGCCTGGAACAGAACCGTGGCTGTAGTCACTTCACGCCCGTGCTTCTAATAAAAGAAGCGCCACGCAACTCAGTACAGAACCGTGACTTTTAAAAACAAGGAACTTACGCTTTTAAACAACTCGACTCTTGAATCGGCCACTCACAAAGTAAACAGCTAGCGTTAACATCTAAACCCATTCTACTTTCTTTCCATGATAAACGTACGAACGTGACTATGCAAAAGACGAAACCATGCCCCCATGGGATTCACCTGCGTACGTGCCTATTCGAATAGGCCAATCCGTGCCTCACAGAGTAAACACTGAGAGCTCACATCTGAACCAATTCCGGTGGTTCCCCAGAATTAAAAATCCTTTGTGGGCTGAATGCTTGTGCCTCACTGTCTGATCAAGTCGACGGAACAATTCGGAACACAAACGCACGAGACCGTGACTCTATATTATAGGGCAGTATGCCTTTTAGTGCTTCACGCCCGTGCCTGTGACCCTTAACACTGCCACGAATGTCCACGCCATCGACAGTGCACAAGTCATCATCCGCGGCTATATTCACTTCATGTCCGTGCTTCTAATAAACGAAGCGCGACGTAACTCAGTACAGAACCGTGGCTTTTAAAAACAAGGAACTTACGCTTTTAAACAACTCGACTCTCGAATCTCACAAAGCAAACAACTGGCGTTAACATCTAAACCCATTCTGCTTTCTTTCCATGATAAATGTACGAACGTGACTATGCAAAAGACAAAACCATTCCCTTGTGGGATTCACCTGAGTACGTGCCTATTTTTCTCAACGAGTCGATGGAAACATTTCAAACACAAATACAGGCGAACGTGACTCTTTATAAAACCACACCATGAATCTGTGGGATGCAAGCCTGTGTCTGTGACCCGAAACACTCCAACACAGTAAAGTCACGAACATACACGCCTTCATCAGTACACAAGTCATTACAATAATAGGTTAACAACCGTGGATGCAGAGACTTCATGTCCCGTGCATCATAAGTAATGGCGCCTAATTACAACGATACTCGAAACCAAAATACATCTTGTTTGCAAGGTAGCTGACAGCGAAATTTCACAAGTAAAGGTAAGAAACTACACTCCACTGCTTAAGAACACCAGACGCACACAACAGCCAGGGACGACCCTGTATACCTAGTCCCTAACGACCTTGTTGCTGGTTTGCTCCCGGCGCAGTTCATCAATCTCCTTCTTCAGCGCCTTCACATCCTCGTCATGTCGCTTCGCAGCTGCAACCGATTCCTGCAACGACCGGACGTGATTTTCAAGGAGATTGTTCTTCTCAACCGTAATTTCTACGATCCTGGCATTCGCCTTCTTCAAATCTTCCCTTGCTTCCTGGAAGAGCCCCTGCCACCCGTGGATCATCTCCGCCAGCTCGTCACACGTTTTGTTAGCCTCTGCAAATGAAACAACGTGCACCATTCTCGTCGCCGATCCGCTCACCATTCCCATCTCTTTCGAGCCACAGCTACTCCCCAATTCTACAGCAAGGGACTTCTGTTCAAGACCATGACGCAGACTAACCCTACCTCCAACTGACTGTAAATCAGTATCAGCAAGACAGACACACATCAAATTAGGAGTCAGCTGACCACAATAATTCATGTTTCACAAACTAAATCAAAGCAGCCGAAAGAAACAAAAAATGAATGAAGGAGAAGTAGAAACAGGGTGAACTTACCGACGAGGAACCCTCATGAGCCTGGATCTCCTCCCGCGATAGGGCACGGCAGTCCGGGGTAGTCTCCTTCTGCCCAGCCATGGCGGAGATGGTTAGTGAATAGTGATGAGCAACAGGAGTGGAAGGCCTGGTGGCGAACAGAGCAAGGAGTAGAATGTGGCTAGGGTTTCGACACTCCGTCCGTCCGCCTTAAATAGCCGGAGCCTAGCCTCGGGCGACGAGCCAGAACGGCGTCACCGGAGGAGACGCCCGTCGCACCTTTAGGTTTCTGGAGCGGAGCCACGTGGTGTTCACTCTCGAGGTACGAAGAGACGGCCGTCGAACCGTTGGGTTTCTGCCATAAACGCACGAATGTGACTATTGGTAAATCATAACCATGCCTCTTCGCGCTACATGGATGTGCCTGTCGTTGCGAACGGTTCAACGGAATCATTTGGAACACGAAAACAACATAACGTGACTCTTCACAATACCATGCCATCACTTCCTCGGACCCACCTCCGTGCAAAGAATACACCACAGCAGCTTCTCTCGAACAAGCCATTCCGTGCCTCCTCACTGAGTAAACAGTGAGTGTTCACACCTGAACCCTTTCCGTTGGGTTTCCATCTGATCGAGTCAACGGAATTATTCGGAACGCAATCACAGATGAGCGTGACTCTATATAACACCACACCATGCCCGTTCCTCTCCATCTAATCGGGTCCATGCCTTTATCGAGTAATATACGAAGCATCAAGAAAGAAGCGTGACTGTGCTTTTGAAAACAAGGAAACAAGCTTTTAACAACAGAGTCAATAGTAAGTGTTGGTGTCTCAACCCATTCTGCCGGGTTAATGAAACGAACGTGACTGTGCGTAATGCAATGTTATGCCTCTGTGGGCTCACCTGCCGTGCATCTCCTTCGGATCGAGTCGACGGAAGCACTCGGAACAGAAACACAGGGGAACGTGACTATATCATACGGCACCATGCCTCGTAGAGTTTCACACCCGTGCCTGTGACCCTTAACACTGCCACGAACATCCACGCAATCGTCAGTGCACAGGTCATGTCACTACCTGGAACAGAACCGTGGCTGTAGTCACTTCACGCCCGTGCTTCTAATAAAAGAAGCGCCACGCAACTCAGCACAGAGCCGTGGCTTCTAAAAACAAGGAACTCTTACCATTTTCCAGTGGGTTTCCGCAATTAAAGAAACGAACATGACTGTGAGTAAGACCAAATGATGCCTTTCCACTTGGTTTCCATCTCATCAAGTCAACGAAATTATTCGGAACACAAACACAGATGAGTGTGACTCTATATAACACCACACCATGCCCGTGCCTCTCCATCTAATCGAGTCCACGCCTTTATCGAGTAATATACAAAACAACAAGAAAGAAGCGTGACTGTGAGTAAGGAAACAAGCTTTTAACAACAGAGTCAAATAGTAAGTGTTGGCGTCTCAACCAATTCCGCTGGGTTAAAGAAACGAACGTGACTGTGCGGAATGAAAAGCTTTGCCTCACCGGCCATGCCTCTCCTTCTGATAGAGTCTGACCGAAGCAATCGGAACAAAAACACAGGGGAGTGTGACTCCATATTTTACGGCAACATGCCGCTTAGCGCTGCACGCCCGTGCCTGTGACCCTTAATAGTACCACGAATGTCTGCGCCATTGTCAGTACACAACTCATGTCAATGCCTGGTATAGAACCGACGCTGTATTCACTTCACGACCGACGCTAACAAGCAACATCCATGCCCAGAGCCTACTCATCTACATGTACCAACGAATGAAACAACACGACGACAATGCAACACATAAATGCTTTATAGGTTCATGTAAGTACAAAAGGCCACATGCCCCAACGCAACAAAAAAACACACGCTTCAAGCTCTCTGCCCACACTCCAGCAACGTTCTTGATCGGCTGGTGGGTGAGCGCATCCTCAATCTGCTTCTTCGTCGCCTCATGACCTTCCTTCACAGCAGCATACGAATCCTCAACCAGGCTCTTGTACTTGACGAGAACCTCAGCATTCTCATCCATAAGCTGCTCCACTTCGCCGACAGATTCTGCACCAACGCATGGCTCTGCTCATATAGATTCTTCTAGCGGGCAGCCTCCTGATCCTTCTGGTGGAGCTCTTTGATAAGCTTCGCATTCTCATACAGAGATCGAAATATGAGACTAGTGGACTTCTCCATAGAGGCATTGCTCTGCTGCACCAACTTCTCCAGCCGAGCGATGAACTGCTGCTGCCTAATTAGCTCATCGAGCATGTCGTCGCTGGCTAAGGAATTTGGTACTGCCATCTTGCCGAGATCGTCTCCATGGCAAATGCGCTTGTGGGAGGATTCGCCTCCACGCGAGAGATCGTTGGACACCTGGGCAACGGGGCAGGATATTGATACGTCTCCAACGTATCTATAATTTTTGATTGATCCATGCTATATTATCTACTGTTTTGGACTATATTGGGCTTTATTTTCCACTTTTATATTATTTTTGGGACTAACCTATTAACCGGAGGCCCAGCCCAGAATTGCTATTTTTTTGCCTATTTTAGTGTTTCGAAGAAACGGAATATCAAACGGAGTCCAAACGGAATAAAATCTTCGGGAACGTGATTTTCTCACCGAATGTGATCCAGGAGACTTGGACCCTGCTCCAGGGAATAAAAGAGGCGGTCACGAGGGTGGGGGGCGCCCCCCCTTAGGGCGCGCCCCCTGCCTCGTGGGCCCCTCGTTGCTCCTCCGGCGTACTTCTTCCTCCTATATATACACACGTACCCCCAAATGATCAGAACATGAGCCAAAAACCTAATTCCACTGCTGCAACTTTCTGTATCCACGAGATCCCATCTCGGGGCCTGTTCCGAAGCTCCGCCGGAAGAGGGCCGTCATCACGGAGGGCTTCTACATCATCCTAGCCCCTCCGATGAAGTGTGAGTAGTTTACCTCAGACCTTCGGGTCCATAGTTAGTAGCTAGATGGCTTCTTCTCTCTCTTTGAATCTCAATACAAAGTTCTCCCCCTCTCTTGTGGAGATCTATTCGATGTAATCTTCTTTTTGCGGTGTGTTTGTTGAGACCGATGAATTGTGGGTTTATGATCAAGTCTATCTATGAATAATATTTGAATCTTCTCTGAATTCTTTTATGTATGATTGGTTATCTTTACAAGTCTCTTCGAATTATCCGTTTGGTTTGGCCAACTAGATTGGTAGTTCTTGCCATGGGAGAAGTGTTTACCTTTGGGTTCGATCTTGCGCTGTCCTTACCCAGTGACAGAAGGGGAAGCAAGGCACGTATTGTATCGTTGCCATCGAGGATAACAAGATGGGGTTTATTGCATGAATTTATCTCTCTACATCATGTCATCTTGCTTAAGGTGTTACTCTGTTTTTATCTTAATACTATAGATGCATGCTGGATAGCGGTCGATGAGTGGAGTAATAGTAGTAGATGCAGAATCGTTTCGATCTACTTGTCACGGACGTGATGCCTATATACATGATCATGCCTAGATATTCTCAAAACTATGCTCAATTCTATCAATTGGTCAACAGTAATTTGTTCACCCACCGTAGAATACTTATGCTCTTGAGAGAAGCCACTAGTGAAACCTATGGCTCCCGGGTCTATTCTCATCATATCAATCTCCATCACTTTAATCTTGCTTTGATTTTTACTTTGCCTTTACTTTTTACTTTGCATCTTTATACCAAAAATACCAAAAATATTATATCTATCAGATCTCACTCTCGTAAGTGACCATGAAGGGATTGACAACCCCTAATCGCGTTGGTTGCGAGTAGCTATCGCTTTGTGCAGGTACGAGGGACTTGAGCGTGGGCTCCTACTGGAATGATACCTTGGTTCTCAAAAACCGAGGGAAATACTTACGCTACTCTGCTGCATCATCCCTTCCTCTTCGGGGAAAACCAATGCAAGCTCAAGACGTAGCAAGAAGGATTTCTGGCGCCGTTGCCGGGGAGTCTACGCAAAAAGTCAACATACCAAGTACCCATCACAATCCCTATCTCTCGCATTACATTATTTGCCATGTGCCTCTCGTTTTCCTCTCCCCCCAATTCACCCTTGTCGTTTTATTCGCCCTCTCTCTCCCTATCCTCCCTCTCTATTTGCCTCTTTTTGCCCGTTTGCTTTTTGTTTGCTCGTGTGTTAGTTTGCTTGTTTGTCGTGATGGCTCAACCGAGATTTGGTGATCTTCTCCTTAAAAGGTTAGAGGAGATCAAAACCAATGTTAGGAAGTTTATGGTTTTGCAATTTGAGCATAATAATTTCTTTAGAAACGAGCTTAAGGAACAAAAAAAGTTTTATTAGTTATATGAATAAAGAGCTTGATGATATGTCTAAAAATTTGAGGGTATAATATCCCAAATTGCTCGTCTAGAAAAGATGACTGCTGAAATTTCGGATATGCAAGCCACCTTAGTTAATAAGATGGCTGCTAAACCGGATTCCTATGAAAATCAAGATGAAGATCTAAAAGTTATTGATGTGTCTCCTATTAAATCTTTATTTTGCAATATGAATCTTGATGAAACTGAATATGATCTTCCTTTACCTAGAAGGCGTTCTTAAAATTCGGAGTATTTAGATCTTAATGATGAAATTGACGAAAGTGGGATTGAAAGAAATAAAAATCTAGATGTTGCTAAACCCACTATATAGGATTTCAACGAATTTAATTATGAAAGTTGCTCTTTAATTGATTGTATTTCCTTGTTGCAATCCATGCTAAATTCTCCACATGCTTATAGTCAAAATAAAGCCTTCACCGAACATATTGTTGATGCCTTGATGCAATCTTATGAAGAAAAACTTGAGTTGAAAGTTTCTATCCCTAGAAAACTCTATGATGAGTGGGAACCAACTATTAAAATTAAAATTAAAGATCATGAGTTTTATGCTTTGTGTGAATTGGGTGCTAGTGTCTCTACTATTCCCAAGACTTTGTGTGATTTACTAGATTTCCGTAATTTTGATGATTGCTCTCTAAACTTGCATCTTGCGGATTCCACTATTAAGAAACCGATGGGAAGGATTAATGATGTTCTTATTGTTTCAAATAGGAATTATGTTCCCGTAGATTTCATTGTTCTTGATATAGATTGCAATCCTTCTTGCCCTATTATTCTTGGTAGACCTTTCCTTAGAACGGTTGGTGCGATTATTGATATGAAGGAAGGGAATATTAGCTTTCAATTTCCATTAAAAAAGGGCATGGAACACTTTTCAAGAAAGAAAATAAAATTACCATATGAAACTATCATGAGAGCCACTTATAGATTGCCTACCAAAGATGGCAATACCTAGATCTATCCTCGCTTTTATGCCTAGCTAGGGGCGTTAAACGATAGCGCTTGTTGGGAGGCAACCCAATTTTATTTTTATTCCTTTCCTTTTGCTCCTGTTTAGTAATAAATAAATTATTTAGCCTCTGTTTTGGTTGTGTTTTTTTTGTGTTTAATTAGTGTTTGCGCCAAGTAGAACCGTTGGGAAGACTTGGGGAAAGTCTTGTTGAACTTGCTGTAAAAAACAGAAACTTTAGCGCTCACGAGAACTGCTGTCATTTTTATTTGAAGAGTGCTATTTAGATAATTATTTTTTCAGATTATTAATAGATAAATTCTTCACGTCCATCAGTTTATTTTAGAATTTTTGGGGTTCCAGATCTTGCGCTAGCTACAGATTACTACAGACTGTTCTGTTTCTGACAGATTCTGTTTTTCATGTGTTGTTTGCTTATTTTGCTGAATCTATGGCTAGTAAAATAGTTTATAATACATAGAGAAGTTGGAATACAGTAGGTTTAACACCAACATAAATAAATAATGAGTTCATTACAGTACCTTGAAGTGGTCTTTTGTTTTCTTTCGCTAACGGAGCTCACGAGTTTTCT
Source organism: Triticum dicoccoides (assembly GCF_002162155.2). Classification (NCBI taxonomy): domain Eukaryota; kingdom Viridiplantae; phylum Streptophyta; class Magnoliopsida; order Poales; family Poaceae; genus Triticum; species Triticum dicoccoides. The sequence goes on along the minus strand of NC_041392.1, from coordinate 508,603,217 downwards.
ATTTTGAGTTTTGTGTTGTGAAGTTTTCAAGTTTTGGGTGAATTCTTTTGATGGATCATGGAACAAGGAGTGGCAAGAGCCTAAGCTTGGGGATTCACATGACACCCCCAATATAATCCAAGGACACCAAGAAGTCAAAGCTTGGGGATGCCCCAGAAGGCATCCCCTCTTTCGTCCACTTCCATCGGTAATTTACTTAGAGCTATATTTTTATTCACCAACATGATATGTGTTTTTCTTGGAGCGTCTTGTATTATTTGTGTCTTTGTGTCTTAGTATGGCACAATAATCCTTTCTGTACACACCTTTTGAGACAGCCATACATGAATTAAAATTTGATAGAATACTCTATGTGCTTCACTTATATCTTTTGTGCTAAGATAATTTTGCTCTATGTGCTTCACTTATATCTTTCGAGCGTTATAATTTTGCTCTATGTGCTTCACTTAGATATTTTAGAGCACGGTGGTGGATTCGTTTTAAAGAAACTATTGATCTCTCATGCTTCACTTAAATTATTTTGAGAGTCTCTTAATAGCATGGTAATTTGCTTAATAATAATATGCTGGGTATTCAAGATTTGTGAAACTTTCTTTTGAGTGTGTTGAATACTAAGAAAAGATTGAAGCATGATAATTGTTTTGAGATATGGAGGTGATAATATTAAAGTCATGCTAGTTGAGTAGTTGTGAATTTAAATAATACTTGTGTTAAAGTTTGTGATTCCCATAGCATGCACGTATGGTGAACCGTTATGTGATGAAGTCGAAGCATGATTTATTTATTGATTGTCTTCCTTATGAGTGGCGGTCGGGGACGAGCGATGGTCTTTTCCTGCCATTCTATCCCCCCAGGAGCATGCGCATAATACTTTGCTTTGATAACTTCTAGATTTTTGCAATAAGTATATGAGTTCTTTATGACTAATGTTGAGTCCATGGATTATACGCACTCTCACCCTTCCACCTTTGCTAGCCTCTCTAATCCCGCGCACCTTTCGCCGGTATCATACACCAACCATATACCTTCCTCAAAATAGCCACCATACCTACCTATTATGGCATTTCCATAGCCATTCCGAGATATATTGCCATGCAACTTTCCACCGTTCCGTTCATGACACATTCATCATTGTCATATTGCATATCCCGGTACACCGCCGGATGCATTCACATAGAGTCATATTTTGTTCTAAGTATCGAGTTGTAATTGTTGAGTTATAAGAAAAATAAAAGTGTGATGATCATCATTATTAGATCATTGTCCCAGTGAGGAAAGAATGATGGAGACTATGATTCCCCCATAAGTCGGGATGAGACTCCGGACGAAAATAAAATAATAAAAAAAGAGGCCAAAGAAGCCCAAATAAAAAAAGGGGAGGCCATAAAGAAACAGAAAAGGCCCAAAAAATGAGAGAAAAAGAGAGAAGGGACAATGTTACTATCCTTTTACCACACTTGTGCTTCAAAGTAGCACCATGATCTTCATAGTAGAGAGTCTCTCATGTTATCACTTTCATATACTAGTGGGAATTTTACATTATAGAACTTGGCTCGTATATTCCAATGATGGGCTTACTCAAAAATTGCCCTAGGTCTTCGTGAGCAAGCAAGTTGGATGCACACCCACTTAGTTTCTTTTTGAGCTTTCATATACTTATAGCTCTAGTGCATCCGTTGCATGGCAATCCCTACTTACTCACATTGATATCTATTGATGGGCATCTCCATAGCCCATTGATACGCCTAGTTGATGTGAGACCATCTTCTCCTTTTTGTCTTCTCCACAACAACCATTCTATTCCACCTATAGTGCTATATCCATGGCTCACGCTCATGTATTGCGTGAAGATTGAAAAAGTTAGAGTATGAAACAATTGCTTGGCTTGTCATCGGGGTTGTGCATGATTTAAATACTTTGTGTGGTGAAGATGGAGCATAGCCAGACTATATGATTTTGTAGGGGATAACTTTCTTTGGCCATGTTATTTTGAGAAGACATAATTGCTTTATTAGTATGCTTCAAGTATTTTTTTATGTCAATATAAACTTTTGTCTTGAATCTTTCTAATCTGAATATTCATACCACAATTAAGAAGATTTGCATTGAAATTATTCCAAGTAGCACTCCGCATCAAAAATTCTCTTTTTTATCATTTACCTACTCGAGGACGAGCAGGAATTAAGCTTGGGGATGCCTGATACGTCTCCAACGTATCTATAATTTTTGATTGCTCCATGCTATATTATCTACTATTTTGGACTATATTGGGCTTTATTTTCCACTTTTATATTATTTTTGGGACTAACCTATTAACCGGAGGCCCAGCCCAGAATTGTTGTTTTTTTGCCTATTTCAGTGTTTCGAAGAAATGGAATATCAAACGGAGTCCAAACGGAATAAAATCTTCGGGAACGTGATTTTCTCACCGAACGTGATCCAGGAGACTTGGACCCTGCTCCAAGGAACAAAAGAGGCGGTCACGAGGGTGGGGGGTGCGCCCCCCTGCCTCGTGAGCCCCTCGTTGCTCCTCCGAAGTAATTCTTCCTCCTATATATACACACATACCCCCAAACGATCAGAACAGGAGCCAAAAACCTAATTCCACCACCGCAACTTTCTGTATCCACGAGATCCCATCTTGGGGCCTGTTCCGGAGCTCCGTCGGAAGAGGGCCGTCATCACGGAGGGCTTCTACATCATCCTAGCCCATCCGATGAAGTGTGAGTAGTTTACCTCAGACCTTCGGGTCCATAGTTAGTAGCTAGATGGCTTCTTCTCTCTCTTTGAATCTCAATACAAAGTTCTCCCCCTCTCTTGTGGAGATCTATTCGATGTAATCTTCTTTTTGCAGTGTGTTTGTTGAGACCGATGAATTGTGGGTTTATGATCAAGTCTATCTATGAATAATATTTGAATCTTCTCTGAATTCTTTTATGTATGATTGGTTATCTTTACAAGTCTCTCCGAATTATCCGTTTGGTTTGGCCAACTAGATTGGTAGTTCTTGCCATGGGAGAAGTGTTTAGCTTTGGGTTCAATCTTGCGGTGTCCTTACCCAGTGACAGAAGGGGCAGCAAGGCACGTATTGTATCGTTGCCATCGAGGATAACAATATGGGGTTTATTTCATATTGCATGAATTTATCTCTCTACATCATGTCATCTTGCTTAAGGTGTTACTCTGTTTTTAACTTAATACTCTAGATGCATGCTGGATAGCGGTCGATGAGTGGAGTAATAGTAGTAGATGCAGAATCGTTTCGATCTACTTGTCACGGACGTGATGCCTATATACATGATCATGCCTAGATATTCTCATAACTATGCTCAATTCTATCAATTGCTCAACAGTAATTTGTTCACCCACCGTAGAATACTTATGCTCTTGAGAGAAGCCACTAGTGAAACCTATGACCCACGGGTCTATTCTCATCATATCTATCTCCATCACTTTAATCTTGCTTTGCTTTTTTACTTTGCCTTTACTTTTTACTTTGCATATTTATAGCAAAAATACCAAAAATATTATATCTATCATATCTCACTCTCGTAAGTGACCATGAAGAGGTTGACAACCCCTAATCGCGTTGGTTGCGAGTAGCGATCGCTTTGTGCAGGTACGAGGGACTTGAGCGTGGGCTCCTACTGGATTGATACCTTGGTTCTCAAAAACTGAGGGAAATACTTACGCTACTCTGCTGCATCATCCCTTCCTCTTTGGGGAAAACAAACGCAAGCTCAAGACGTAGCAGATATCCCTGCCGCCGCTACAGCGTAGCGGCGAGACCTCTCCCTTCTTTCCGCGGCTTTGGTCCTCGCTGCGTGGTTGCTTGAACACCCAGAACCCCTCTTACCTGCCATGGCGCAAGCAAGGAGCTACAAGCTAGAAAGAGGTGCCTGTCTCTAGAGAATTGTGGACGCAGAGTGTTCCATGAGTAGGCACCTTTTTATAACACATGCACACCAGTCAGATGGTCAAACAGAGTAACCGATGCCTCGAATTCTCACAATCTCTCTTAAATACCTCGAACTTTGGACGCCTGGGAAACACAAGTACCATCATTTCGTCTCCCCGTGCGTTCATCCACACTACAACCACTCAACTTCTTTCAAATGGTCCGTACATATTCAATAAAAAACATCTCAAACACAGTTAACTTACTGTATACGTCTGACTGTATTCCGGAGAAATTACTGTCGAATTCGTACTATTATACATTGCCATTTGTTTGAAATGGTATTTATATCAAAATCTTACTATATCCGCGAATTAACTTGCACACTTCTCGAGGTGACACCTTAGTGAAAACGTCTGTAACACACGCAGGCACGAACATGATGCTCTTTAATAACAAACAGTGCCTCCTGGCAACGCACAACCGCGACTCTCCATAGAAAAGGAACGAGTCGACAAGGAAAACATTTCCATAGAAAGCGTCAGTAGTCTGCATGTGGCATTAGCAACACGGTGCCAACTCGGCTTCACTTCCACGCACCTCACAGTGTCTCGCCAGAGAAAATGCATGTAACACACGCGTGGACAAACGTGATTCTCGCTAATAACAATACTTGCCCCTGCCGTTTTCACATCCATTCCTCTCCAAGAGAACGAGTGAGCGGAATCATTCGGAAATACCAAAAGCACACAACCGTGGCAACTTGACTCAGACCAATGCGTTAACATGCTTTCCATGAGTTCATGTCCATGCCTCTCCAAATGAACTGGCGAGCGGAATCGTTTGGAACACAAAGAACCATGCAACGTGACTCTCTCTAATAACAAACAGTGCCTCCCTGGAATGCACCACCGCAACTCTCCACAAAAAAGGAAGGAAAACATTTCCATACACAGCGCCAGTAGTGTGCCTATTGCATTGGCAACACAGTGCCAACTCGGCTTCACTTCCACGCACCTCACAGTGACACGCCAGAGAAAATGCATGTAACACACGCGTGGACAAACGCGACTCTCGCTAATAACAATACTTGCCCCCGTCGTTTTCACATCCATTCCTCTCCACGAGAACGAGCGAGCGGAATCATTCGTAAATACCAAAAGCATACAACCGTGGTAACTTGACTCAGACCAATGCGTTAACATGCTTTCCATGAATTCATGTCCATGCCTCTCCAAATGAACTGGTGAGCGGAATCGTTTGGAACACAAAGAACCATGCAACGTGACTCTCTCTAATAACAAACAGCGCCTCCCTGGAACGCACCACCGCAACTCTCCACAAAAAAGGAAGGAAAACATTTCCATACACAGCGCCAGTAGTGTACCTGTTGCATTGGCAACACAGTGCCAACTCGGCTTCACTTCCACGCACCTCAAAGTGACTCGCTAGAGAAAATGCATGTAACACACTCGTGGACAACCGTGACTCTAGCTAATAACAATACTTGCCCCCGTCGTTTTCACATCCATTCCTCTCCAAGAGAACAAGCGAGCAGAGTCATTTGGAAATACCAAAAGCATACAACCGTGGTAACTTGACTCTGACCAATGCGTTAACATGCTTCCCATGAGTTCATGTCCATGCCTCTCCAAATGAACTGGCGAGCAGAATCGTTTGGAAAACAAAAAAATATGAACGCAACTCTAACGCCAAGCCATGCCCTTGTGGATCACACAAAAACACTAAAATCAAAAAAATGCTAACATCCCACCGACTAACAGTTAAGATGGCAAGCAAAAAACAAGTTCATGGAAGTACACAGAAAGTTTCACCGGTCTTGATGTCCAAACAGACGCAGGCACGTCATAGAAAACGTCTGCAACACGCGCAGGCACGAACGTGACTCTGGGTGACACCAAACCATGCCCACGTCGATGCCACCACACTAAAATAAAAAAAACGCTCCCGCATCGAAGCCCACAAAAAGTTACACCAATCTTGATGTGAAACCGGACGGTCGAAGATTCGCGACGGTTGGACCATGCCCCTCTCTCCCTCCACTCCTTTCTTCCTTTTGCTTTCGCACCGAAGATCTCAAACACTCCACCAGTTCCCCTCCCTCGAACACCCTCCTCTCTCCTACTGCCCGCATTGTCCAATCCAGCAGACCAACCAAAAATCCAAATCGCGTTCACCTCACACACCAGCCGCCATCCACTTCGAGATACAGACAGTCGGTGGGTGCCCGCCAAAGCATAAAAAACCTCTCCCGGCGGCAGCGATGACCCCTGCTCGTGGCGAGGTACCAACAGAGAGCAGGGAGAAAAAGCAGCCGGTGGATGCGCCAAATCCCTCACAAGCAATCGAAGGTAAAAAATATTAATCCATTACATTCCATTACAACAGTTCGATCAAAGCGGTTTTCCCCTTTTTGACGGACATGAACCCTAACCGCCACACAAAACCGTGTTTCCGAAAAGTCTGTTTAGACTTTTGTAGCAAAATTGAAATAAGGTAGACACGCGTGCAATAGGATGCTACCACTATCCGCCACAGAAATCTGCTTGCAAGATATTTGCCTAAAACGTATTGTGCATGCCAGAACTATCTAGGACACCGCTCTAGATTCAAACCATGAGAGCATCCTTAAATTCAAAACCTGCTATTTACAGAAGATTCTATATATTAGTTGATTGTATCTATTTCAAATTATGTGCCTCTCTCATATCAACATCTGTGCTCCAATAATAGATCTAGATGTGTGCTTATAGCGTGAATCAATCTGTGCCTCTCCGGCAGTGCCGTTTTTTGTGTCCTCGGGATGCATCTCCTCTTTTTGCTGTGAAATTAAATTTTGCTTCTACTGCTGCTAACGCATGGGCATTTTTACGCAACAAGGAATGGTAATAAGGAAAACAGGGTACCTGCAGAACATCCTGCCGTGCAGCAAGGTACTATAAAAGGCTCACACAAACCATATAACAAAAACTATGTAGCAACAGCAGTAAGTTAACCACTTACGCCCACACAATCTTGGGAACTACACTTTGATGAAAATTTTCACACACTATGTGTATCATTATTCATTCAAGAACATTTTATCTTACCCTCTAAACCTTACAATTATATTTACAGAATATCATTTGTAGTGTTTTTTCAATATAAAACAAGACCTCCCTTCACTTATATGGACTTGACAGCAGCCATACTGCTCACACCTGACCCTAATTTTCATCACTCATTGGCCAAACCAAGAGTTAGGAAGAAAACTTGATATAACAAGAAAACAATGGATTGATCGCCTTTTTAGCTCAGGAAATGAAACAAAAGGGCTATCTTATCAATCTATGTAGATTAAGTTTCAGGTTCTTTTTGTGCAGTCATGGAAGACATGGTTTGAAAACTATATCCCATTTATCTCGATTTTGCTACGTAATCCTTTTGTTACATAATCATCGTGCAGGTGACGGTTTTGCAGGAGGAGATATTGAAACGATTTTGTCTGAACTTAACAGTGCATATCCAGAAAAACCACTCATCTCTCCTGACCCGCCAGAAAAAAGAACGAAGCGGAACATGGACAACGAAGCACCCGAGCAAGTGCTAGCACCAACTTCGAGCAGGGAGCTACAAAAAGAGAGGCCATCAGAAACCAAGACTGTCGTTCCTCCTAGAACATAAAGACAAAAGACAAAGGTAAAAAATCAACTCATCAGCGATAGTGCTACCTTGCAGCAGCAGCCAAGACCTCTAATGGTGCTCCCGCCAGTAGTTATAGGGGTCAAGAATGAACTAACTAAAACCAAGAAGAAAAACAAAAGACAACGGTTTGAAGAAGGCGAAGATGATGCCAGTAAAGAGTCAGAGCATGATGCTGTCGACGACGACGATGGCACAAAACATGATGATGACCTCATTCGTGCAGAGGGCGATGACGCCGCAGGGGACAACGGTGGCGCCGCAGATGACAGCAGCAATGATGTAAAACACAATTTCTCTACAGATTTTTCCTACCGCTTTACACCCATGAAAACCAAACCATCCTCTATAACAAAACACTCTTTTTCTACATAGGGAAAACCAAGATAGAAGCAGACAAAGGGGATGAAGACAAGTGGAAAAGAATTGGCAGCACCAACGGATAATGAACATGAGGCAACAACAAATAAGGACAAATGCGAAATCAAGGCAAGAGCAGCATTTCATCAGGTCAATAGAGCATGGAAAATACTAAAAGAACGTCACTGGCAAGATGTTAGGACGGCCGGGTTTGGAAGCATAGAGGAATGCCAAATAAAGTGATCCATCTGCAAACCGCTTGCAGCACACATCTACGACAACCTGGACAGAGAAAGCATGACAATAACATTCGATGACGCTGATCAGCTGAAAGTAATCAAGATTACCAGGGAAGCTATACACAAGGTGTTTGGATACCCAAACGGCACCGAAAATTCAGCAACAAGGCCAGAGAAGACCCAACTTCAGCGAAAGAACTGATCACAGAACATGGCCTCAAGAAAATGGATTTCCATCACGATGATCTGTTTAAAGAACTACGAAACTTGGTGAAAGTAAATGACGAGCAATCAAACAGGAAATCGGTTAAAATATTTTTCCTTATTTTTTTCCACAACGTTGTCTGTGGAACAACCTCCCCTACCTTCAGCAAACAAGCCATTATGGTCAAGGACTTGAACTATCCAGAAATGGCAAAGATGGATTTCTGCGAGGTAATCATCAAAAGTATTAAGGAAGGAGCCAAGATATGGCAGAAGCACAGGTTGTCGCCTCAGGAAGAAAAGAAAAAAAAAGCATCTCAATGGTTTGGCACAGGGACCAGTAATAATGTACCTTGACTCCCTGCTACTGCCGACCGACACAATAGAAATGCGCAAGATTGCAAAGACAATGGACAAGACATCATTACCGCGAGCAAACCACCTAAGAGAGAGTGACCTAAAGAAAATAGCTATGGCAGACATGAAAAAGGACGGAAAAGCAAGACTAGATGACTATGAATTTGGCAAGATAAAGGTATAGCCCTATTGAATATATATGCATTATACCTTATAAAAACGGTTTCCAGTCTAACCAACTCCATTCTGCCGAAACAATGCAGACATGGAAAGGAACAGAAGAGAGGATCTTCTATGCCAACATAGCAACACCTTCGCATTCATTACAGATGATACCAGCACAACAATAGGAGCACCAGCAGATGACCAAGCTACTACCACCCCCAACTAAGCGCCGGGACAAAGCACATGTCAGCACGAGTGGAAGCAAGCAATCAGTCACAGGCACCAGCACAGGATCATATGAAATATTCACAAGGATAGAAGAAACGTTGAAACAAGTACTCGACGAAACAAAACAGATACCGAGAATAAAGACCAGGGCTGGACACCAATGCAACGAACAAGAGGAGGGATTAGATGAAAACATGAAGAACTCAGTGGTGCAACAAACAACGGCCCTGATTGATTCTCTCAAACAACTTAGAAAATTTTAGGACATTGTTTGCACAGTGAGCTTACCAGAAGAACCGTCGCTGAAGTTGCAGGATGGAGCAGACGCAGGAGCCAAAACTACACTTGTACATGGCAACCACATGAAAGAAGTCGCAGCCACAGCAGAACCAGGAGCGAGGAGAAAAAGGAAGAAGGAAGAAGAAGACCAACAAAACAAACACGAAAGGAAGAAAATAATAACAAAATCAAGAACACAAACCTCGAGAATTAGCCAGAGGGAGACAAAAGAACATAACAAGGTGCAAAAAGAGTAAAGCAAAGAGCATGTATCAACCAATACAGCAAGTGCCGAAGAACAGCAAGAACAAGGTAGAAAAGTAGCTGCAGACGTAGATGATCAAGATGAAAAACATGTAAATGAGAACAAATACATCATCCATGTAACTCGAAAGCGATGCTTTCAAACTTGAACTTAAAAAAATCTGTCTTCAATTCCGTCAGGGACACGACAAGAGAACGCCACCGAAACATAAAGGCCAACAGCAGCATGTCGTCAAGAACACCGAGCAAGAGGATGGAAGCAATAGAACAAGCAACCCAACAACAGATGATGCTCCCTCAAAAGCATCAACATGAGCACTACAAGAGACGAACATGATCGGAGGTAGCAAAGAAGTGAGTATAAAAAATCAGTCTCTTCTTTCTAAAAAGTCTCTTCTCTCTAAACTAGAAACGGTCTTGAGTTAGCAGACAAATCTGCAACAAAATATACACTCAACCGGACAAGTATCATACCAACGCTCCCGCAAACGAGGCACGGGCTTATCTAGCATCGACCGTTAACAGCACGGCACAAAAACAAGAAGAAAACAACAAAGAAGAGGTAAAACTTCCAAACCCACCTCACCCAAATGCCGACAAATCATATTGTTTCATCTATCAGCTATTACAAGCACAACAAAGAGAAGAGGATGCCCATGCAAAATAGAAAGTTGATATAGAACAGCTCTCCAGCACAAGAGCATTTCAGATGACCGATACAGGGGAGAAAGCCTCAGACACTGCACCTGGTGACACACACAAGGCTGGTATACAAAGCAAAGAAAAAGTGGACGCAGAAACGGATATCCCAACCACCGGCGCAAAGGCAAAATTCAACAAGAACCATTTTTCCAAAATTTATAAGAAATGTACTGCCCAACACAACCTGTTACAGTAACACAAGAATTACAAGCAATGAACCATGCTTTTCCTTTTTTTCATGAAATGCAGGAAACAAACGAGGACGGTCATCTGGAAGAACAGCAAGGGGTACAAACAGAACAAACCAAAAAACAAGGGCAAATGGCGACTAAAATGGTACCCAGTACGCCAACCAAACAGCAGTCTTCACGTGACAAATACAACCGAGAAGACATGCCACCAGCATCGAAGACCAACGAGGTAAAGCTACACGCACCTGCTCCTACTATGTTAAAAAAAGTTATGCATGCACAGATGAAGTCCAAACTTTATTTACATTTTTTGACTGAACAAAAGAAAGAAACAAATGAAGCAGAAGATGTGCCTTAAGAAGCGATAGAAAGTGCTGCTACCGCTCGACAATGTACAAAAACTCCAGAAGACAGAGAAGATGTGACAAGAACGGCAAAAGAGAGATTGAATGTAGAGGTCAAGCTACAAAACTTCTTTCTATATCATATAAAAAAACAGACACATTTTAATTACTTTTTGTGCGTTCCGACAGATGCAAGAAACAGAGGAGAGGACCAATATTCAAGACCAACAAACACAACAACACAAGGGAATGGAACAATCAGAAGATGTTGTTCCAATAACGGACAGCGTAACTGCCGTAGACCAAGCCAGAAAACCTCCGCTGTCCGAGCAAGAAATAACAGAGATGCCAATGTCGATGCAAAAGACCGAAAAGGTGAAGTGAGATAACCTGCTTTTAAGGAAATTAGATATTTGAGTGAACAAAGACACAAATGCAATCTCATTTACCTACCTCTATGTCTCAACAGCCACAAGACAAAAATGACGACACCACGGAAGAACAAAACGAAAAAGATCCAGAGGAGCTACAAAAACCTCCACTCAAAGAAGAAAAGCTCCAAAAACCTCCACTCAAAGAAGAAAAGCTCAAAGAGGCAGCACCGGCGGAAACGGCTGAAAAGGTGAAGCTATAAAAAAAATGTTCAAAGACACACTTAAACATTTGAGTATTTTTCTTAGGGAACGGACACTAAACTACAATGAAAATAATGAGCATATTTAATTATTTTTTAACCACGCTTTTACACGACAACGCAGAAACCTCAACAAGACACGCACGCAGACACAAGCAAAGAAGCAAAGGGCCACGATGCATTGGAAGACCATGCAGAAAACATTCCAGAGAGAGAGTCAGACAACAACAAGAAAAAGGCCGCACCATCAGACAAGAAACATTGTTCTGTAAAAGATGTTGCCGCCACAAACACGACGGTAAGCCAGGACGGCACTCAAACAGAACATGAACCATTGATCATACAAAACCTGGCCATCAAAGAAGGCACAAAAGATGAAGGGATCGAACGCCTGTACAACAACGTCATGACAGCGAATGAGGACAAAGGGTATGTTCATGTTACCACCAATGAATTATATTCCTCCAATGATTTTCTCCCTTAAAGATTTTACATGTATACCTGTAAATATATATATATATATATATATATATATATATATATATATATGTGTGTGTGTGTGTGTGTGTGTGTGTGTGTGTGTGTGTTGCAGGCACGAGATTTTTATAAATACAGAGACGTCAACAGTAACGGTGAGCCCCACTTAGTTTTCAGTTTGAGCTTTCATACACTTATAGTGGAAAGCTTCAAGTCTGGAAACGCAGTGCGCAGCGAAACCATGGCAGTCATGCTACAGATGTTGAAAAAGCAATTCGGGGGCACAAAGAGAAAGATTATATCAACATACAACACCGTAAGTAAACCTCAAGTTTCAACAAATGAATATCACTATATCGATCAATCAACCTTTCTGTACAATTGAATTTACAAATCTCTTTTACGCACATGTGACAAAAAAAGCAGGCATCAATATGCATGGCCAACCACGAAGATCCATTGGAGTTGAAAAATAAAGACGAAGCACACGTCAGAGACAAGACAGTGCCTAAAAGGCTTAAAAGATTCCTCGATCTGGAAGAAGGAGAGAAACTACAAGATTTCGACATAGTAAGCACATGTCATGTTACGGATAAGAAATACAATCTCGACACTACAATTCCGTCTAACGATCAACAAATCATGACTAAATTCAAGAAGGATCCCTTATTTATTTATTTTCCTTTTTGCAGTTCTTTCTACCAGTTTGCATAGGCGGGCCTCTTCGAGAAGGAGTTGTTGGCCACTACTTTGTTGTTACAATAAAAATTAAAAAATATCTCTTTGAACTCCTTGACTCTTTAGCAGTTGAACATGAAGGAACAATGGATTACTTCAACACAGTAACAAACAGAGTAAAGAGCATATGGAAGCAAGTAAGCAAATTGCTCCAGCTGTCTCCAAGTAGTATTGACCATTTCGAAAAGGTCAAAATGCAGGTGCCACTTTAGGGACGAATGTAAGCACTACAAACCTTTCTCCTTTCCTTACTCACTGTAACAATTAAACTATTAATTCAATCCATAAAAAACATAGGACATTAGGGCAACTTCACCTGAACTGCCCAGCCATCTTTGGACAACGACAATAACCAATCATCCTTCTACCTGTAGACTCGACTGTGCATTCTATATGTTCATGAACGCAAAGCACTACACCGACGGTGGAGAAACAGTGTACCTAACAGAAGAACAAGTCCCGGGGTTGAGGAAGAAAATTCTCTATCAGATAATCAGCCAATACAGAGATACGACCGCACTGACATTAATCAACTACACCAAAGGTTTCTCTTTCTCAAGACAACAAAGTAAAATTCTACTTATATAATTTTTAGAGACACACCAATAATTTTTTATTTTTTATTTTAACAGATATGCTGAACTCTGAGGTCGATATGGAAGACAGTGAAATGCAACGACATTGTGACATAATTCAAGAAGAGATTCCTCCAACTCCCGAGCACATTGGGACGAGCGCTCAAGAGATAAAAGTTACTGGCATTAATGACACAAGCAGCGATGAGGAGAAAGAAGATTATCATGTGAGCAGCAAGGATACCACCAAAGCATCTGAAGAAGCACTCACGGAAGAACAAGCCCAGACGGATGTTGGTTTACAGAGGGAACAATACGTGCAGCCAGACACTGATTTACAAAAGGAAGACGAATGGAAAGATCCACCGATAGAACCAGGCAGAACACCCGCAGATAAAAGACAGAACACATAACAGGCTCTCCTTTAGAAGGTGATAACAGGACAAAGAGCATACCAACTCGCCAACACGAGCTTTCCAAACAGAACAAGAACCCTGTTGACGAAGATCGCAAACCAGGAACATCACCCGAGGTGAAACATGCAGAAGAAGAAAAGAAGCAGAAAGAGAAGGATTTAACAGAAAAGATACTTGAACAAAGTAAACGCGATGCTGCAATCTCAATAGAACCGAGCATCAAAAACAACATCACACAAAAGGAATCACCAACACCTAGGCAGCCTAACGAGCAGGCGCAGTTAGGTCATGACAAGAAAAAGGCAAGGCATCTTCCAAGAGTACAGACAAGGTCCCCCAAACCCTCAACGATTCAACCTCAAAGATCAGCTCAGCAAACATAATCTCAATTAAGAGGCCATTCAAACGACCAAGCAAGGAACCTAGGAAAGTCAAGGTTGCATCACTTGTTCCAGGAAATTTCATTTACAGAGAAAAGGCCATGCAACTCTATAGATATCTGATGAGCCGACAAGGACAGAGAGAATGCGCAGGGTAAGCAGATTCTCCTAGTTCCATGGAAACAACTACACCGAGCTACAGATTCTCTAACATCCAATTAACAATTCACTCACCTACTTCCAAACCCTCCTTGCAGACAAGTGCTATATAAATATAAAAGCTCAAACCGAGAAGACTGCATTTCAGCAAAATCCTTCATGGAACAAGCAGGAAAAGGAGAAACACAGATGGAGAGCTCCATGCTAAACGCATTACTAGAGGAATGGGCAGAACAAGAACAGTTCAACCCAGACGACACAACTGTACTCCCTGCAGGTTTCGCAAATGTATGCATACCTCACCCACAAAAAAACCACCGCCATTACTACGATAGAACATTTAACTAAAACTACACACTCTCTTTCTTGAAGCTGGTGCTCGGTCTCAATTATGATAACGGAGAGCTATCAGAATTCAACAAGGACGAAGCACTAAAAGGATTTGAACTCCTCGTGGGAGGTAAAGACATCCTCCATTCGAAGATGGTAAGCTCAATATTATTACTTAGCACATGACCTATTCTCTTTGGGCTTTCAACGATAAAATGAAATTCAATTTTTACATCAACAATGATCTCCGCTCTCAACATAGATCATGATACCTCACCACACAAACAAACACTACACGCTCTATGTTGTGAACAAGTTCAGATATAGCATCGACATCCTTGACTCACTGAACTACGTAAACTATGCCGATTTGTCTTGGAGTCAACACCACGAGCATCGAGAAGAATTGGTACGTACTTTGTGTACATTTATTTCCTCTTTTCCTCATGATAGTATGATACTCTTACTTTCCTCAATGCCGCACCCAAACAACAAAACCATAATGCAATAACAGATGAGAAAGATGTCCGTGCTGATGAACAAGCACCACGGACTAAAACACAAGAACGGACCAGACTGGGAAAGGATAGCAGAAAGGCCTCACAGGGTCTGCACACCAAAGCAAGAAGGAACACAATGCGGTCACTTCACGGCCCAATTTGCGAAATACTATAATGGGAATGAACTTGTCAAGGACAGAGAGGATTTTCATGTAAGTTATCACTACATACACGTCAAATAACTTGATTTCTTTATTACCGTAATTAGTTTATTAACAATTGTGAACAACACGTAACTATAAACCATACATTTTCACATGCCTGCAGCCCAGCAAGGTCGATGCCGAATGGAAACCGGAGTACGTATACACACTCAGGATCTAACGTTCCTTTCTAACGAAACCCTTTCATTTTGTCTTATGAAACAGAACAAATCAGGACAGAAGGACAGAAAGAGAAGAAAGACAAGCGGAAAAGAATTGGCAGCACCAACAGTTGACAAAGAACAGCAAGAAACAGACGAAGAGAAATGCCAAACCAAGGCAGGGCCAGCATTCGCTCATGTCAAGAAAGCATGGAATTTACTTAAAGACCGTCACAGGGAAGATATTAGGACGGCAGGATTTGGCAGCATAGAGAACTGCAAAATAACGGGCTCCATCTGCAGACCACTTGCAGCACACATCTACGACAACCTGGACATAGAAAGCATGACAATAACCTTCAGTGATGGTACCGAAGACAAGAAACTCAAGATTACCAAGGAAGCTATACACAAGGTGTTTGGTTACCCAAACGGCACGGAAAAGTCAGCACCAAGGCCAGCAAAGAGTCCAACTTACAATGAAAAAACTGATGTCAGACCTTGGCTTCAAACATACAGATTTCAGGTCAAAAGAACTGTTCGCAGAGCTAAATAAATTGGTGGAACTAGATGAAGAACAGTCAAACAGGAAATCAGTTAAAATATTTTTCCTTATTTTTCTTCCACAATGTTGTCTGCGGGTCAAGCGCCGCTATCTTCGCCCGACAAGCTATAATGGTAGAGGACATGAACTATCCAGAGATGGCAAAGATGGATTTCTGCGAGGTAATCGTTGAATGTATTAAGGAAGGAGCCAAGATATGGCAGAAACACAGAGACTTGCCTCAGGAAGAAAAGAACAAAAAGCATGTCAATGGTTTGTCACAGGGGCCAGTAATCATGTACCTCGACTCCCTGCTGCTGCCAACCGACACAAAAGAAATGCGGAAGATTGCAAAGACAATGGACAAGACCTCATTACCACAAGCAAACCATCTCAAAGAGAGTGACCTAGCGAAAATAGCTAGAGCAGACATGAAAAGGGACGGAAAAGCACGACCAAATGACTATGAATTTGGCAAAATACAGGTATAACTATATTGTACATAAATCAGTCCTTCCCTTTTTCAAAACGGTTTCCATTCTAATTAACTACATTCCACCCAAATGATGCAGACATGGAAAGGAGCATCAGAGGGGATCTTCTATGCCAACACATTATCAACTTTGTCTTCAATTCGGCAGATAGCAGGAGAACATCGCAAACAACAGCAGCACCAGAACACGACCAAACTGCTACCACCTCCACCCAAACGCCGGCGCGAACCACGTGTCAGCACCAGTGGAAGCACGGAACCAAACAAAAGCATCAGCACAGGAGCAGAAGAAAGATTCCAGAGGATAAACAAATTGTTGCAAAAAGTACGCCATGAAGCAGAACAGATACCCTCAGTAACCACCAGGGCTGAAAACCAATGCAACAAAAAGGAAAAAATACTGGATGAAAAAAACAAGAACCTAGTCATGCAACAAACAATTTCCTTGATGGATTCATTGGAACAACTCAGATAGTTTCAGGACATAGTTTGCACAAGGTACCTGACAGATAACGCGACCCTGCAGACACTAGAGCAAGCAGATCCAGCAGCCTCAAGTAGACTAGACGATGCCAACCGCACGAATGAAATCGTAGCCGCAACAGAACCAAGAGAAATGAGAAAAAAAGAAAGAAGAAGTAGACGAAGAGAGGAAGAGAAAAGCAAAATCAAGGGACATAGGCATTGACAAGAACAAGATAAAGCGGCAAAGCAGGTAAGTAAATACTAATGCATGGTGCCATGCACACACTAAAGCAAACCCCTGTTTTCATACCTAAACTGAAAAGAACTGCCTCAATGCTTTCAGGAACATACCAATAGCACGCCAGGCCAAGATGAACTCCAACAGCAGGATGGTGTCAACAACCCCAAAAACACGAATGAACACAACAAACAAAGCAACCTCATAGCAGACAATGCTACAACAACAACTACCCCAACACAAGCACAAGATACGATCGACGTCAGAACCTGTGAAGAGGTCAGTATGAACATCCATTTTTCCTTTCAAAACCAGATAGAGTTATATGTGAACTAACAAACCTCCAACAAAATTTAGGCTCAGCTGAAGAACAATCAACTCAGCAGCCCAACCAAACAAATGCAAGAGCCTAACCCACAATCAACCGTTAGCATAACAAACAACAAAGAAGAAGAAAACAATGAAGAGAAGGTAAACTTCCATAACCCACTATTACCAACACCGAAAACTCATAAATGGCAGGAAAGAAAGTGAACCACAAACTCATATTGTTTGATCTCCAGGTATCACAAGCACTGCAAGACCAAGAGACAACCCGTGATAAAATTGAACCCCATAGTGAACCTCAAACAGACGAAGGGGTCACACAACAGGAACTTTGTGTACAAGAGATTTCCAGCACCACAACATTGCAGATCACCATCACGAGTACAAAGGAGAAAGCGCAAGACATCCCAGCAGATGAGAAACAAGAGACTGTTATACCTGACAAAGAAACAATAGATGCATGCACAAATAACCCAGTCATCAACACGGAGGTAAAAATTTAACAACAACAACCACTTTTCAAAATATTTTTATGATGTCTGAACTACCTAATACACCCCGCCACGTCAATACAAAGATTATAAGGGATGTCTCACCATTTTCTTTGAACAAATGCAGGAAACAAACAAGTACGCTGATATCGAAGATCAAGAACTTCAAACAACAACATCTAAAGAGGTTGAAGAGGTGAGGTTACAAAGCTCAGACACAAATGAAGTTCAATCTATAATTTCAATTTTTATTAAACAAGAAGAGGAAGCAAGCAAAAGCACTGGCATAGACATTCAACAAGAAAAACTAGAGGACAACACGAGACAAGGAGAAGCCGTAGTACAAGGAGTACACAGTCCTGCAACTCCAGAGATAGAGGTCTTATAAAAAATTGTAACTGAAACAGTCAGAAATGCACCCATTTCTTAAATATTTTTTGTGATGGTGCAGACACAAGAAGCTCAAGAAACCATCAACAATCAAGACCATCAAAGACAACCAGGGGAGCCCAATGAAGAACCCAAACATGTTCTTCAAACAATAGACAATAATGCCACTGAAGACCAAGCCACAAAAAATTCACTGACCAAACAACAGGTACAAGAGACAGCGGCAGCGTCAACGACTGAAAAGGTAAACTTACGAAACCTGCAACTATGAAATTATAAAATTGCTGCATGCAGAATAAAATAAACTTCAACTAAACCACATTTGTACTCACTCCAATGCACTCTCACTTTGCCGCCTCTATGTTTGAACAGCTGCAAGAAAAAAACAAGGTCAGTGACAACGAACAGCAAAATAAAGAGCAAGAGAAGGACCCAAAACCACCACTGAACGAAGAATCAGCAGTAACAACAACAAATACAGAGGTGAAAACACATAACACCTCTTCATGAACTTATAGTTGAAAAACACGCATTTGACATTTCACTACTTTCCTGCATAGCAGAGAGAGGAGACCAATGAGCAAAAGGAGGACACTGAAGAAGGGCAATATGTTCTTCAAAAGGCAGCCATCAACGTAATAGAAGACCAAGCCCAAAAATATTCACTCACCGAAAAACACGCAGCAGAGACGGCAGCAGCAACAACGACTGAAAAGGTAAAGTTACATACGTTGGTCCTATCAAAGTATAAAATAGCTATGTGGAACCTCAAATGCACTGCCACTTAGCCACCTCTGTGTTTCAAAAGCTACAAGACAAAAACGACGGCACCAGCGATGAACTACAAAAGAAAGAAGAAGAAGATGCCCAAAAACCTCCACTCAACGAAGAACAAGCACAACATTCAGCAGCAATGATTGAGGAGGTAAAGTTACATAAGGTGATTCTATGAAAATATAAAGTAGTTCCATGAGAACTGAAATGCACTCAAACTTAGCAACCTTTATGATTGAACAGCTGCAAGACAAAAAACATGACAATGACGATGAACACCAAAACAAAGAATAGGAGGACACCCAAGGAACTACACTCGACGAAGAACAGGTGGAACAGTCAGCATCACCAACGACAGCTCAACAGGTGAAGTTGCACAAAATATTTCCACAAAATTACATGACTTAATCACAATCAAAATAGCTCAAACAACGCACCAAACAATTCGCTGTTTTCCCATAACATCTGCTATAATTGAAATAAAGTAGCAAGTTAAATTATTTCAATGCTTTTTCAATGATAACGCAGAAACACGAAGAATGCGACCATGGAGATACAAGCAATGAAATAGACACACACCTTGTTCCAGAGAAAGAAGAAGAAACCATCGAAGAAAACCCTACACCGTCGTACGATGCCAATTCCCCTGGCAGAGAGGTCAGTGCCAACCAGGTCGAGACTAAAAAACAAGACGGAAAAGACCACCAGCAAGACACGATGGTTGACAAGGAAAAACATGATGCTAAGAAAGATACAGACGACTCATATGAAGATGCAGAAAAAACTGAACAAAAGGGTACAATGCAAAAAGAAGAACAAAATATGCCGCAACAAGCAGAAGGAGAACAAGAAAGGAACAACACTGGAGATGACATATCTTCTAGCATCGAAACAGGCAAGACAATATAAACTTAATTGCTATCTTGTGATCTTGTGACTTGGAATTATTTATATTAAATTCAAAATCATCGCAGGCAAAATGGAGAAAGGGGACAAAGATAGTGATTCCGTCAACAAAGCCATCGAAGACCTCTACAACGCTGTATGCAAGCCATGGACACAGAGAGAAATGTAAGTTCATGAAACTAACACAAAACACATTATTACACACGATCATTTTGACTGTATCATGTGTAAACTAAAACATTTTTATAAATATACTTTGCAGGGATGAGCTTTTCATTACAACGAACAAGTTTGATGTCAATCTAGGCCATGTCACAGAAAGTTTCAAGGTCAGTAATTCAGTACGCACCGAAGCAATCGAGCCCATGCTAACAATCTTGAGAAAACAACTAAATGGCACAGGGAGAAAGATTCTGTCGTTAAGAAACACTATAAGTAAATATCACGGCAAAAGAATCACATTTAAAACAATATATATGAGTTTATAACTAAACTTACAAATTCCCTTTGTGTATCTGTGACAAAACAAGCAGCACTCGATAAAGGAAGCCGCCGACGAAGATCCAATGTGCTACCGAAATAATGATCAAGAACACAATAGAAAAAATTACTACCTGCCAGGCTTACATCATTTTTCAACATGCAAGAAGACGAAAAACTGCAAGATTATAACATGGTAAGCAGATCAGCTTGCGTATATGTTATGAAAAGTTATCTTTTTATTTTATGTTTCTAAATATAAGAAGATATCCAAATATTTTATTTTTATTTTTTGTTTTGCAGTTCCTTCTACCATGTTCGTTGCGCGGGTTTGAGCAAGACGAAAGTACAAGTCATTACTTCACCATTACAGTTAACATGCAAAAACAGCGCTTTAAACTCCTTGACTCTTCAACTGCATATCTAGGCACAATAGAATTCTTCCACAATGTAACCAGCAAATTAATGAAAATATGGAAGCACGTAAGCACAGAGCTACAACTTTCACAAAAAAGCATCGACCATTTCAAAAGGGTCAAACTGCAGGTGCCACTTCAAGGAGAAGAAACGTAAGCACTTCCAACATTTCACTTCTTTGATTTTTTTCAATACAAGTTTCACTACTAAAATTACTGAAATAATTCTCTGGTTTCGTCTTTTCAATGCAACAATTACCACTACCATTGCTCCAACATTTCTCTTTTTTCCGTTCCTTGAATACAACAATCTTACTAGTAACATTCCTCTACATGCAGAACGGACTGCGCATTCTATATGTACATGAACCTGAAGCACTACTCCAATGATGGAACATCCGCAACCTTAAAGCCAGAACAAGTACCAGAGTTGAGGAAAAAAATTCTATATCAACTAATCAGTCAACATAGAGGGAATACCAAACTATCATTAATCAAGTGTACAACAGGTTAGTCTTTTCAGAAACTAAATCTTACAATTTTGTCACACTAGAAGAAGTAATATTCTTTTTAAAAATATTATTATTTGATTCTAACAGATATACTGAAGTATGAAGTTGATATGGGAGATAAAGAACTGCGACAGACAGAATGTTGCATACTAGAAGAGTTTCCGCCAAATCCCGAGCAGAAAGAACATATTATGCGTGCGACAACCACAAAAGAGCATGAAGTTATTGATATATCTAGTAAACACAAAGAGGTTATGGATGTCAGCAGCCACACCATCGCCCAAGAATCTTGCACAAACCACGAAGAAAAGGATCCACCAATAGAACCAGATCAACCACCACTAGACGATAATATACCACACCATGCTGAAGAGGAAACGGACGAGCAAAATATTAACAGCAATATCCCGAGCACAGAGCAACCTGAACAAACAGGAACTGATTTAAAAGAGGATGACAAAAGCAACGACGTACCAAATACACAAGAACAGGTTTCCGAGCAGAAAAAACAACACGTTCTTCTTCAAGAAGAAACAGACTCGACAAGAAATTAGGAAGGCACCTCCAGCACCATCTCTTTAGACTTCCTAAAATACGAAATAACGAAAAAGCATGAAGAAGTTGATGAATTTATTTCAAACCTTGACCCAGACCAACTAAAGCAATACGATATGCTTAAACAAATGGGGCAGACATTCGATAAAATTAAAACAGCAATGATTTACCAGGAAGACTTTGAGTTCAACAAAAATGCCACGCCGTATCTGACAAGCTTGCAGCAAGAATCAGGAGAACATTCAATGGGTCAATCATCTGAGAACAGCTCAGACAAGAAAATCTCGGTCAAGAAGAGACCGGTAAAGCCTTCAATCAGGCTCCATGGAAAAATCATGACTCCTACTTTTGTCTCAGGAGATTTCAAATTTATGAACAAAGCCAGAGCACTTCATGAATACCTATTCAGCAAAGAAGGACAGGACGAATGCAGAGAGTAAGTACTTTATCTTGCCACAACAAAAAAACAAAGAAATGTTGCCCCTTTTTTAACCAACCTAACTAATGTATAAACTTTTTCTGCTTGCAGTGTAAACGTATATATTAGCTCGAAGCGACCCGATTGGATTACAGGAAAACAAATAATGGAACAGCTACAGAAAGGAGATGATGGACAGATGGAGGGCTCCATCGCAAGCACATTGTTCGAAGAATGGATAGTGCAGCAACAATACAACACAATCGATAAAGCCATACTTCCTGCAGAATTTGCAAACGTATGAACTCCAATTTGACAAAAAACACTTGCATCATTTCAGTGTTTATAAAGATTGAACTAAAAATTAGAAAACTTTTTGGTCGCAGATCATGCTCAGTGTCAAAATTGGAGAGAAAGGAGGACTAGCAGAATTCAATGAGGATGAAGCATTGAAACAGTTTGCACCCCTTGTAACAGGGAAGGAACTTTTAAAGAAAAAGCTAGTAAGTTAATATAAATATACAAACATAATTCATTTCTCCTACAGATTGCACATTTACATGCCATTTAATTCTCCTGACAAGAATGAACTTTAACTGACTCTGTCTCCAAACACCGCAGATTATGATACCTCACAACACAGATAAACACTATACATTGTACGTGCTCAACAAGTACACGAGCTCCATCGACATACTTGACTCACTGAATTACAGAAACGGAGACGGAAAGAATACATGGAAAACACACCATAAGGATTATCCAGAACTGGTACGTCAATTCAACCTTGTTTTCTAATTGGTTTTCCAATTCCTGCATTCCCATGTTTAATGCCAAAACACAATAATAACACCAAACCGTAATCACAGATTAAAAGGATGCATGCACTCATGAAGAAGCATTATGGCGAAGCGGAGCTACGAGCCAACGGCGAACCGAACTGGTCGAGGATAGCGGAAACACCTAACATAGTTTGCGTGCCAAAACAACAGGGTACCCAATGCGGACACTTCATGGTTCAATTTGCAAAATACTGGAATGGCATTGATCTCATAAAATATGATGATGATTCTGATGTAAGTGAATAGTACGAGAGCAATAATTTTAATTTTTACAAGCACCACTACTTGAATACTTCAATTATCTCATGAAAGAAAAATAAAAGAATATCCAATGACCTCCATGCAGCAAAGAAACGTAGATGCCGAGTGGAAACCAGAGTTCCTTTTTACAGCCATATTTGGTGAAACAAACCAAGTAAAGTGCGAGGATCTACCTGGAAGAATCAAAGAATTCAAACCAGAAACTTCGAAGTTCTTTTACACCAACAAAGGTAAGAAAATCATTTCTACTTATCTTTTTTTTGTAATAACCTACCCATCCCACGGTTCACCAATGTCTTCCGTATCACAAGAGTTTACATATTACATATATGCTTCCGCTGACAGAAACAGATGGAACTAAAAGGGACAAAAGACGAAGCATCAGTTCAAACCCAAAACATTCTCATTACTTCCAACACACAACGGAGGCGTCCAACCTCTTCCATCTAGTCATGAGCGACAGCCCACAGGAAGAATACAAAAAGTGAGTTGTTTTCTATTGCACCTCAAATATAGTTGGACAGAGGCCAAAAATAATGTAAAAATCTGTTTCTCACTGACCGTGACCTCCAAAATTATTTAATCTCCCTGTCGCAGCAAAACTATATTTAGGCGCATCCGCAGGGACAGTGAAAGTACGCAACTTACTGGAGCCCAACTGAAGGCAGTATTTGGTCCAAGACCAGCACAGACGAACATACCACATCATATGGAAAAGAGGGTCCTCGATGACATAGGAGAAATCTGGGAAAGCAAACAAGATTCAAAATAGAGTTATAGAGTAACATTAGGCCCAAACTTTGCAGAGGTAAAACTTTAAAAAGCAAAATCTTGTCTATATTGCAACACCTACTCTTTTTATATTGTTACACAGCTCTTTTTTCTAACAGTTTTTTTCATCGTAATTATTTTTTGCAGCATATATTGGATTTAAAGCATCACAAAACTGGTATTAAAAAAATTTAAGAATGAATTGCAAAAAAGAAAGAATCAGCTGGTTCCCATGTATCTCAAGGAAAATCAACGGAAAAAGCTCTCAACAGCAAACATGGTAACAACCCTTTCCTCCATGACAAAATCTCAAAATATGTGTTCTATTAAATTACTTTATATTAAACTGTCATCTAAGCAACAAGTATTATGTACGCAGATATTCATTCCAATGGAGAAGGATGACCGCTATGTACTATATGTGCTGGACAAATACAAAAACAAAGTTCACATTATTGATCCTCGAGAAACGACTCTAGAGGAATTTGAGAAAGAAAAGATAGACGTAGATAAATTGGATGAAAAAGAAGCAAGTCGAGTTCTTCAGGAAAATGAAGATGCGGAAAAAGAAAGAGAAAGACAGTTTCAGGAATATCATGTTCATAAGATGGCAATCGTAAGCATTTATACATAACAATTTTTTCAGTTTTACAAGTTGCAATATAAAAACAATTAATTACAAAATGCAATATTCCCAGGTACCTAGGTTTAAAGAAGTCTTCAACACCATACTAGGAGAAACAATGACTCCCATGCGTACAAGATGGCAGATTCATACCGTGTAAGATGTTCCAGTGGTAGAAAAGGGAGAATCAACATTTGCTGTTTTAAAGCTTGCATTCATCTACAATAGTGAAAAGTTTGTCCAAGACCTAGAAGATTTGACAGTAAGTTTATATAGATTTACTTATAAACAACTTATATGCACAAACTCTAATAATATACTTCTCTTCTCGGCAAAATTTCATAGGATGAGGTCGAAGATTGGAGGGCAGAGGCAATGTACATTCTCTTAAGTAGCGAGATGAATCAAGTCAAAGCTAGTGAAATGGGTGACGAGATTAGCAAGATCTTGAGCAAAAATGAAGACTAAAACTTTTGATTTAGCCCGCGAGGCTAATTCTATCTAGACGTGACGATTTTTTTATCAATAACTCACATTTCTATGTAATGTAGTTAGAAATTGCGTGTTCATGTTGAAAAGAGAAGTATTTCGACAACAATGACTCTTACATCATCAGAGAGTGCCAGTAAACTATAAAAAACAATGCCTCTTCTTATTTGTACGACAACACTGACTCCCAAAATGATCCCTTACACATGACTCTGGGGACCACCCTCCCGTGCCTCCAGAGGTGACAAGGCCTTTGTGCCACCAAACCCTAGGTCACCATGCACCCGGGCAATATCCACACACACACACACATACCATTACGCGTGACTCTGGAAACCACCCTCCCGTGCCTCCAGAGGTGAAATAGCCTTTGTGACACCAAACCCTGGGTCACCATGCCTCCGGGCAATATCCACACACACACA
>NC_041392.1:508576106-508576801 GCF_002162155.2 Triticum dicoccoides | reverse complement strand
AACCCTGGGTCACCATGCCTGCGGGAAATATTCACACACACACACACACATAGCCTTACGCGTGACTCTGGAGACCACCCTCCCGTAGCTCCAGAGGTGAAATGGCCTTTGCGCCAGCAAACCCTGGGTCACCATGCCTGCGGGCAATATTCACACACACACATAGCCTTACGCGTGACTCTGGAGACCACTCTCCCGTGGCTCCAGAGGTGAAATGGCCTTTGTGCCACCAAACCCTGGGTCACCATGCCTCCGGGCAATATCCACACACACACATAACAAGAACGCCTCAACCGTGGCTAGCTCCTACGCACACGTGACTTCACATGCTTCAAACCCGTGCCTCCGCAGGCAACATACCAATGCCTTCGTAGTATACACACATGTGAATGCACACACAAACCTAGCTCATAAACAGACGTGACTGCAATTACTTCAAACCCGTGCCTTCAGCACAACGTTCAGCACAAACTTCAGCACATGCTTCAAACCCGTGCCTTCAGCACAACCTGCTATATAAAAATTAAACACGTGCCCCACAAACCAGCACGCCGCACGACCAACACGCCGCAAGACCAACACACACTTCGGCCTATGCCCCCCTTCAAGATGTTTATGAAAATTAAACGAGCCAAAGGCGAGCCGGAGGTTCCCTCGCGCCGGAGGCGCCGTGTCACACGACGACGTACAACGCG
>NC_041392.1:508539151-508575910 GCF_002162155.2 Triticum dicoccoides | reverse complement strand
ACGACGATGTACAACACGCCGCACGAACCAACACACACTTCGACCTATGCCCCCCCTTCAAGATGTTTAGGAAAATTAAACGAGCCGAAGGTGAGTCGGAGGTTCCCTCGCGCCGGAGGTGCCGTGCCACATGACGACGTACAACGCGCCGCACGAACCAACACACACTTCGACCTATGCCACCCCTTCAAGATGTTTATGAAAATTAAACGAGCCGAAGGCGAGCCGGAGATTCACTCGCGCCGGAGGCGTCGTGCCACACGACGACGTACAACGCGCCACGCGATTGAATGATTCTGGAGACGGCTTTTTTACATTAAAAAGTTTCTTTTTTTCTTTACTTGAAAGGTGACATTTGATAGTGTTGGTAGTCCCCGCCCGTAACTACCCCATAAATCTCCATTACCCGGAAATAAAATGGGAACAAAAAGGGAAAGGGGAAAGGGAAAAAAGGAACCAACCGCGCGAACCGGTATTTTTTTGTGTTTTCGCGCGGAAAGGGAAAATGGAAAATTCAGGTAGTTCAAGGGTTAAACTGCAAAACGCACCAAACCACAAACCGGAAAGGGAAAACCAGGAACCAACCGCGCAACTGGTTTTCCCTTGCGGGAGCGCTCCGCGCGCGACACTTGTCACGCGCGGAGCGCTCCGAAGGAGCACTCGTTAACTAGTTGCTCCCACCTTTTTTCGCGAACTGCCAAAGACTTATGCGGGCCGGGATTTTGCGGGGTCTGCTAGAGATGCTCTAACTTGTATTGTCTCATCTAAGTAGAGACAAGTCTACCGCGTCCTTCACTTTTTTATTTGTTTGTTTGTGAAGCTGCCGCACTAGCTCGTTTGTTGTTGACGAAAAAAATCACGTCAGAAGGGCTCGCGCGGACGCGGACTTGTCTGGCGACTGCTAGAGAGCCACCCACAATTAGCTAGGTTCTCATGTTGAGAATAGCTTGGTTAATTCAAGTGTGCATACAACAAGGACTGTCTATTCAACAATCAACTGATTTGTAATTGGTTATCACTCAAATTCTCCAACCAATAAACTGTTGACAGCTATATGTCTGTTTTTCTTGAAGAAAATGGGCCGGGCTGCATATGTGACCCATCAAGCGACTAACATCGAGAAAAGGTTGAACCGATCGCCCCTACTGTCCTTTCCTTGACCTGTCAAAAGCACCTGATAGGAAAAATCTTCATCTCCTCCGTTGCACTCTGCTTTTGGTCACCTCTGTTTTGAGAGACTACATTAGGTCCAGAATAGAAAACAAAGCAGAAAAGACATGTCACTAATTCGTGAGAGTACAAAAATATCAGGGGACTGAACTTAGTGATGACATTAAATCAACAGTGAAAAACACTAGGAGAAATAACTCAAGCATGCATGACATGTATGAAATCCCAACTGATGTACTGACATTACTATCACTAGATAACACTAGAGCATGATCAGACAAGATGAACACTGTGGAGATAAATACTGCCATCATACCAAACTAAACAGTAGAGCATGATCAGACATGATGAACACTGCCACTGTTAATTTAGACAACAATTCAGTAGATACAGAAAAGAACACATTTAGGGAACACCAAAAAAATCAGGAGCACCGCCACTATTTCAGGAGCACTGCCACTGTTGCTAAGAAAATTGTACAGTAATAATTTCCTTTTTTTGTTGCAATTGTATTGACATTACTTCAAAACTCTAAATGGCAGGTGCAAAGCAAGCAGAAAGCAATGACTGAAGAAGATCTACTGTTAATGTCACATGAAGATCTTATACTAAACGAGTTATAAAATGCCCATAAATAACAAACAAAAATACTGGGAAAATCTTTATATGCCTGAGAAGTTGATAAATTGAAATGAATTACTGCACGAATCATTCTCATTTACTGCACTCTACAATCAGACATCATATACAAGGCAACAAAAAAGAGCAACAACCTATAAAAATTTGCTCTGGATAATACCTGAATTTGAAACAACATGAGGACAAAAATAAAACTATCTTGTTGCTTGCAGATACACTCGGCAAGAGGACCTGCCAACATGAATAACCAAAATGACGGAATCTTCAGCAAACAAACAGAAATCAGCCACAAACTCATTAGAAGACACAAGAGTATGTTATCTGAAACAAATACGCAATTTAGGGTATCGAAAGATAAGAGAATAACAAAGTATATTTTGACTTACTCAACAGGCATGGCAAGAAATGCATGAAGACGATCGAGCAGACCAAGAGGCAGCAATGAAAGCTAATCCTTGGGAGGCGGCCCTGTTTGAGAACATGAACATACAACAGGTAAGCAAACTAAAAAATGATGTGATCCATGTATACATATTGTATATTGAAAAATGTTGGAAAATTAAATCTCACTAACGGAGAGTAAAAATGCAGTTGAATGATGATCCTGAATGTACAGCTACAACAAGGAGTGACAGAAACCAAAGCAATCAAGAAGAAAGGGGAGAAACAGAGGACTTCCGTCAACAACCTGAAAGCAATGCCTTCCTTGGAGAAGATGATTTATTTCTTGATGAAGATGACATTGAAAAGTTCCTACAAAATGAAGAAGGCACAACATTCGAGGGTAATTTGAGGCACACTAGAAAGACAAAGGGGGGTACCCCAGCAAAAATAACATCACACAATTAAGCCGAAAAAATGTGAAAAAAGGGAAATTTACACTGAAAGAGTTGTGGGTACAATTAGACTGTACAAATGCATAAGATTACACTGAGGAAATGCGTAAGGGGGTAAAATTAGATAGTAAAATCGCATTGGATTACATTGGGACTAGCATATGAAATTGCACAGTAATTAAGAGTAAAATTACAGTTTTAAAAGCAACAGATTACAATATACATTATGGGGAAAATTACACTGCAGAAAATGGAAAATAGGATTACAGTGTAACTACCATACAAATTACACATAAAATTATGAGTCAAATACAATATAGACATGGGTAAAATTACAACGAGGGGAAATGGTATAAGATTACACTTACAGTGTAACTACCATACAAATTACACAGTAATTATTAGTCAGCTTAGTTTGTAAAAAAAGGGCATCGGATTACAGTATAAATATGGGTAAAGTTACACTGTAAAAAAGGTTTAGGGTTACAATGTAACTACCATACAAATTACACAGTAATTATCAGTCAAATTACTGAGTAAAAAAAATGAATCGGATTACAGTGCAGATATTGGTAAATTGACACTGTAAAAAAGGTCTAGGATTACAGTGTAACTACCATACAAAATTACACAGTAATTATCAGTCAAATTACTATGTAAAAAAAGGGGCATTCGGATTACAGTGCAGATATGGGTAAATTTACATTGTAAGAAAGGTGTAGGATTACAGTGTAACTACCATACAATATTACACAATGATATGGGTAAATTACTGTGTAAAAAAAGGCATCGGATTACAATGTAGATATGGGTAAATTTACCCTGTACAAAAGGTGTAGAATTACAGTGTAACTACCATACAAAAATACACAATGATTATAGGATTACAATGTAACTTTCATACAAATTTCACATTAATTATCACTTGGTAATAAGGGCATTCAGATTACAATTCATATAGGATAAAATTACACTGTAAAAAAGGGTGTAGGTGTTGGGGAATGTAGTAATTTCAAAAAATTTCCTACGCACACGCAAGATCATGGTGATGATATAGCAACGAGGGGAGAGTGTTGTCTACGTACCCTCGTAGACCGAAGCGGAAGCGTTGACGCAACGTAGAGGAGGTAGTCATACGTCCTCCGGTTCAACCGATCCAAGTACCGTTACTCCGGCACCTCCGAGTTCTTGACACGCGTACAGCTCGATGACGCACCCTCGATCTCCGATCCAGCAGAGGCGCCGAGGGGGAGTTCCGTCAGCACGACGGCGTGGTGACGATCTTGATGTTCTCCTGTTGCAGGGCTTCGCCTAAGCACCGCTACAATATGACCGAGGTGTAATATCGTGGAGGGGGGCACCGCACACGGCTAAGGAACGATCAATGATCAACTTGTGTGTCCTAGGGTGCCCCCCTACCCCCGTATATAAAGGAGGGAGAGAGAGGAGGTGGCCGGCCCTAGGGCGGGCGCGCCATGAGGAGGGGGAAACCTACTCCAAGTAGGTTTCCCTCTCTTTTCCTTATCTTATTTGGAGGGGAAAGGAAAGAGTACTAGTATTAGGAAGTACTACTAGTAGTAGTAATAGGAAGAGGGGGAAGGAGAAAGGAAAGGGGGGGGGGGCGGCCCCCTCCCCAATTCGGATTGGGCTTGGGGGGGGGCGCCCCCTTCCCTTGCTCCTTCTCTCTTCCTCCTACATGGGCCCAATAAGGCCCATATACCTCCCGGGGGGTTCCGGTAACCTTCCGGGGCTCCAAACTTCTCCGGAACCTTTCCGGTGTCCAAATATATCCGTCCAATATATCAATCTTTATGTCTCGACCATTTCGAGACTCCTCGTCATGTCCGTAATCATATCCGGGACTCCGAACAATCTTCGGTACATCAAAATACATAAACTCATAATATAACTGTCATCGAAACCTTAAGCGTGCGGACCCTACGGTTCGAGAACGATGTAGACATGACTGAGACACATCTCTGGTCAATAACCAATAGCGGGACCTGGATGCCCATATTGGTTCCTACATATTCTACGAAGATCTTTATCGGTCAAACCGCATAACAACATACGTTGTTCCCTTTGTCATCGGTATGTTACTTGTCCGAGATTCGATCGTCGGTATCCAATACCTAGTTCAATCTCGTTATCGACAAGTCTCTTTACTCGTTCTGTAATACTTCATCTTATAACTAACTCACTAGTTACATGCTTGCAAGGCTTAGGTGATGAGCATTGCCGAGAGGGCCCAGAGATACCTCTCCGACAATCGGAGTGACAAAACCTAATCTCGAATTATGCTAACTCAACATGTACCTTCGGAGACACCTGTAGTACTCCTTTATAATCACCCAGTTACGTTGTGACGTTTGGTAGTACCCAAAGTGTTCCTCCGGTAAACGGGAGTTACACAATTCTCATAGTTACAGGAACATGTATAAGTCATGAAGGAAGCAATAGCAGAATACTAAACGATCAAGTGCTAAGCTAACGGGATGGGTCATGTCAATCACCTCATTCTCCTAATGATGTGATCCCATTAATCAAATGACAACACATGTCAATGGTTAGGAAACATAACCATCTTTGATTAATGAGCTAGTCAAGTAGAGGCATACTAGTGACTATATGTTTGTCTATGTATTCACACATGTATCATGTTTCCGGTTAATACAATTCTAGCATGAATAATAAACATTTATCATGATATGAGGAAATAAATAATAACTTTATTATTGCCTCTAGGACATATTTCCTTCAGTCTCCCACTTGCACTAGAGTCAATAATCTAGATTATATAGTAATGATTCTAACACCCATGGAGTCTTGGTGCTGATCATGTTTTGCTCGTGAGAGAGGCTTAGTCAACGGGTCTGCAACATTCAGATCCGTATGTATCTTGCAAATCTCTATGTCTCCCACTTGGACTTGGTCCCGAATGGAATTGAAGCGTCTCTTGATGTGCTTGGTCCTCTTGTGAAATCTGGATTCCTTTGCCAAGGCAATTGCACCAGTATTGTCACAGAAGATCTTCATTGGTCCCGATGCACTAGGTATGACACCTAGATCGGAAATGAACTCCTTCATCCAGACTCCTTCATTTGCTGCTTCAGAAGCAGCTATGTACTCCGCTTCACATGTAGATCCTGCCACGACGCTTTGTTTAGAACTGCACCAACTTACAGCTCCACCGTTTAATAAAAACACGTATCTGGTCTGCGATTTAGAATCGTCTGGATCAGTGTCAAATCTTGCATCGACGTAACCATTTACGACTAGCTCTTTGTCACCTCCATATACGAGAAACATATCCTTAGTCCTTTTCAGGTATTTCAGGATGTTCTTGACCGCTGTCCAGTGATCCACTCCTGGATTACTTTGGTACCTACCTGCCAAGCTTATTGCTAAGCATACGTCAGGTCTGGTACACAGCATTGCATACATGATAGAGCCTATGGCTGAAGCATAGGGAACATCTTTCATTTTCTCTCTATCTTCTGCTGTGGTCGGGCATTGAGTTTGACTCAACTTCACACCTTGTAGCACAGGCAAGAATCCTTTCTTTGCCTGATCCATTTTGAACTTTTCAAAATTTTGTCAAGGTATGTACTTTGTGAAAGTCCTATTAAGCATCTTGATCTATCTCTATAGATCTTGATGCCCAATATGTAAGCGGCTTCACCGAGGTCTTTCATAGAAAAACTTTTATTCAAGTATCCCTTTATGCTATCCAGAAATTCTATATCATTTCCAATTAATAATATGTCA
This sequence comes from Triticum dicoccoides, assembly GCF_002162155.2. Lineage (NCBI taxonomy): Eukaryota > Viridiplantae > Streptophyta > Magnoliopsida > Poales > Poaceae > Triticum > Triticum dicoccoides. The sequence continues at coordinate 508,569,497 of NC_041392.1, read as the reverse complement.
TCAACATATAAAACTAGAAATGCTACAGAGCTCCCACTCACTTTCTTGTAAATACAGGCTTCTCCAAAAGTCTGTATAAAGCCATATGCTTTGATCACACTATCAAAACGTTTATTCCAACTCCGAGATGCTTGCACCAGTCCATAAATGGAACGTTGGAGCTTGCACACTTTGTCAGCACCTTTTGGATCAACAAAACCTTCAGGTTGCATCATATACAACTCTTCTTCTAGAAATCCATTCAAGAATGCAGTCTTGACATCCATTTGCCAAATTTCATAATCATGAAATGCAGCAATAGCCAACATGATTCGGACAGACTTAAGCATCGCTACGGGTGAGAAAGTCTCATCGTAGTCAACCCCTTGAACTTGTCGAAAACCTTTTGCAACAAGTCAAGCTTTGTAAACAGTAACATTACCATCAGCGTCAGTCTTCTTCTTAAAGATCCATTTATTCTCAATGGCTTGCCGATCATCGGGCAAGTCAACCAAAGTCCATACTTTGTTTTCATACATGGATCCTATCTCAAATTTCATGGCCTCTAGCCATTTTGCGGAATCTGGGCTCATCATCGCTTCCTCATAGTTCGTAGGTTCATCATGGTCTAGTAACATGACTTCCAGAATAGGATTTCCGTACCACTCTGGTGCGGATCTTACTCTGGTAGACCTACGAGGTTCAGTAGAAACTTGATCTGAAGTTTCATGATCAATATCATTAGCTTCCTCACTAATTGGTGTAGTTGTCACAGGAACCGGTTCTTGTGATGAACTACTTTCCAATAAGGGAGTAGATACAGTTATCTCATCAAGTTCTACTTTCCTCCCACTCACTTCTTTCGAGAGAAACTCCTTCTCTAGAAAGGATCCGATTTTAGCAACGAAAATCTTGCCTTCAGATCTGTGATAGAAGGTGTACCCAATTGTCTCCTTTGGGTATCCTATGAAGACACATTTCTCCGATTTGGGTTCGAGCTTATCTGGTTGAAGTTTCTTCACATAAGCATCGCAGCCCCAAACTTTGAGAAACGACAACTTTGGTTTCTTGCCAAACCACAGTTCATAAGGCGTCGTCTCAACGATTTTTGATGGTGCCCTATTTAATGTGAATGCGGCCGTCTCTAAAGCATAACCCCAAAACAATAGCGGTAAATCGGTAAGAGACATCATAGATCGCACCATATCAAGTAAAGTACGATTACGATGTTCGGACACACTATTTCGCGGTGGTGTTCCAGGTGGCGTGAGTTGCGAAACTATTCCACATTGTTTCAAATGTAAACCAAACTCGTAACTCAAATATTCTCCTCCACGATCAGATCGTAGAAACTTTATTTTCTTGTTACGATGATTTTCTACTTCACTCTGAAATTCTTTGAACTTTTCAAATGTTTCAGACTTGTGCTTCATCAAGTAGATATACCCATATCTGCTCAAATCATCTGTAAAGGTGAGGAAATAACGATATCCGCCACGAGCCTCAACATTTATCGGACCACATACATCTGTATGTATGATTTCCAACAAATCTGTTGCTCTCTCCATAGATCCGGAGAACGGTGTTTTGGTCATCTTGCCCATAAGGCACGGTTCGCAAGTACCAAGTGATTCATAATCAAGTGATTCCAGAAGTCCATCAGTATGGAGTTTCTTCATGCGTTTTACACCGATATGACCTAAACGGCAGTGCCACAAATATGTTGCACTATCATTATCAACTCTGCATCTTTTGGCTTCAACATTATGAATATGTGTATCACTACTATCGAGATTTAATAAAAATAGACCACTCTTCAAGGGTGCATGACCATAAAAGATATTACTCATATAAATAGAACAACCATTATTCTTTGATTTAAATGAATAACCGTCTCGCATCAAACAAGATCCAGATATAATGTTCATGCTCAACGCAGGCACCAAATAACAATTATTCAGGTCTAAAACTAATCCCGATGGTAGATGTAGAGGTAGCGTGCCGACCGCGATCACATCGACTTTGGAACCATTTCCCACGCGCATCGTCACCTCGTCCTTAGCTAATCTTCGCTTAATCCGTAGTCCCTGTTTCGAGTTGCAAATGTTAGCAACAGAACCAGTATCAAATACCCAGGTGCTACTGCGAGCATTAGTAAGGTACACATCAATAACATGTATATCACATATACCTTTGTTCACTTTGCCATCCTTCTTATCCGCCAAATACTTGGGGCAGTTCCGCTTCCAGTGTCCAGTCTGCTTGCAGTAGAAGCACTCAGTTTCAGGCTTAGGTCCAGACTTGGGTTTCTTCACTTGAGCAGCAACTTGTTTGCCGTTCCTTTTGAAGTTCCCCTTCTTATTCCCTTTGCCCCTTTTCTTGAAACCAGTGGTCTTGTTGACCATCAACACTTGATGCTCCTTTTTGATTTCTACCTCCGCGGCTTTCAGCATCGCGAAGAGCTCGAGAATAGTCTTGTTCATCCCTTGCATATTATAGTTCATCACAAAGCTCTTGTAGCTTGGTGGCAGTGATTGGAGAATTCTGTCAATGACGCTATCATCCGGAAGATTAACTCCTAGTTGAATCAAGTGATTATTATGCCCAGACATTTTGAGTATATGCTCACTGACAGAACTATTCTCCTCCATCTTGCAGCTGTAGAACTTATTGGAGACTTCATATCTCTCAATCCGGGCATTTGCTTGAAATATTAACTTCAACTCCTGGAACATCTCATATGCCCCATGACGTTCAAAACGTCGTTGAAGACCCGGTTCTAAGCCGTAAAGCATGGCACACTGAACTATAGAGTAGTCATCAGCTTTGCTCTGCCAGACGTTCTTAATGTCGTCAGTTGCATCAGCAGCAGGCCTGGCACCCAGCGGTGCTTCCAGGACGTAACTCTTCTGTGCAGCAATGAGGATAATCCTCAGGTTACGGACCCAGTCCGTGTAATTGCTACCATCATCTTTCAACTTTGCTTTCTCAAGGAACGCATTAAAATTCAACGGAACAATAGCACGAGCCATCTATCTACAAACAAACATAGACAAGCAAAATACTATCAGGTACTAAGTTCATGATAAATTTAAGTTCAATTAATCATATTACTAAAGAACTCCCACTTAGACAGACATCTCTCTAGTCATCTAAGTGATTACGTGATCCAAATCAACTAAACCATGTCCGATCATCACGTGAGATGGAGTAGTTTCAATGGTGAACATCTCTATGTTGATCATATCTACTATATGATTCACGCTCGACCTTTCGGTCCCAGTGTTCCGAGGCCATATCTGTATATGCTAGGCTCGTCAAGTATAACCTGAGTATTCCGCGTGTGCAACTGTTTTGCACCCGTTGTATTTGAACGTAGAGCCTATCACACCCGATCATCACGTGGTGTCTCAGCACGAAGAACTTTCGCAACGGTGCATACTCAGGGAGAACACTTCTTGATAATTAGTGAGAGATCATCTTAAAATGCTACCGTCAATCAAAGCAAGATAAGATGCATAAAGGATAAACATCACATGCAATCAATATAAGTGATATGATATGGCCATCATCATCTTGTGCTTGTGATCTCCATCTTCGAAGCACCGTCGTGATCACCATCGTCACCGGCGTGACACCTTGATCTCCATCATAGCATCGTTGTCGTTACGCCATCTATTGCTTCTACGACTATCGCTACCGCTTAGTGATAAAGTAAAGCAATTACAGGGCATTTGCATTTCATACAATAAAGCGACAACCATATGGCTCCTGCCAGTTGCCGATAACTTCGGTTACAAAACATGATCATCTCATACAATAAAATATAGCATCATGTCTTGGCCATATCACATCACAACATGCCCTGCAAAAACAAGTTAGACGTCCTCTACTTTGTTGTTGCAAATTTTACGTGGCTGCTACGGGCTTAAGCAAGAACCAATCTCACCTACGCATCAAAACCACAATGATAGTTTGTCAAATAGACTCCGTTTTAACCTTCACAAGGACCGGGCGTAGCCACACTCGGTTCAACTAAAGTGAGAGAGACAGACACCCGCCAGCCACCTTTAAGCACGAGTGCTCGTAACGGTGAAACCAGTCTCGCGTAAGCGTACGCGTAATGTCGGTCCGGGCCGCTTCATCTCACAATACCGCTGAACCAAAGTATGACATGCTGGTAGGCAGTATGACTTATATCGTCCACAACTTACTTGTGTTCTACTCGTGCATATAACATCAACACATAAAACCTAGGCTCGGATGCCACTGTCGGGGAACGTAGTAATTTCAAAAAAATTTCCTACGCACACGCAAGATCATGGTGATGATATAGCAACGAGGGGAGAGTGTTGTCTACGTACCCTCGTAGACCGAAGCGGAAGCGTTGATGCAATGTAGAGGAAGTAGTCGTACGTCCTCCGGTTCAACCGATCCAAGTACCGTTACTCCGGCACCTCCGAGTTCTTGACACGCGTACAGCTCGATGACGCACCCTCGATCTCCGATCCAGCAGAGGCGCCGAGGGGGAGTTCCGTCAGCACGACGGCGTGGTGACGATCTTGATGTTCTCCTGTTGCAGGGCTTCGCCTAAGCACCGCTACAATATGACCGAGGTGTAATATCGTGGAGGGGGGCACCGCACACGGCTAAGGAACGATCAATGATCAACTTGTGTGTCCTAGGGTGCCCCCCTACCCCCGTATATAAAGGAGGGAGCGAGGAGGTGGCCGGCCCTAGGGGGGCGCGCCATGAGGAGGGGGAAACCTACTCCAAGTAGGTTTCCCTCTCTTTTCCTTATCTTATTTGGAGGGGAAAGGAAAGAGTACTAGTATTAGGAAGTAGTACTAGTAGTAGTAATAGGAAGAGGGGGAAGGAGAAAGGAAAGGGGGGGCCGGCCCCCCTCCCCAATTCGGATTGGGCTTGGGGGGGGGCGCCCCCTTCCCTTGCTCCTTCTCTCTTCCTCCTACATGGGCCCAATAAGGCCCATATACCTCCCGGGGGGTTCCGGTAACCTTCCGGGGCTCCAAACTTCTCCGGAACCTTTCCGGTGTCCAAATATATCCGTCCAATATATCAATCTTTATGTCTCGACCATTTCGAGACTCCTCGTCATGTCCGTAATCATATCCGTGACTCCGAACAACCTTCGGCACATCAAAATACATAAACTCATAATATAACTGTCATCGAAACCTTAAGCGTGCGGACCCTACGGTTCGAGAACGATGTAGACATGACTGAGACACATCTCTGGTCAATAACCAATAGCGGGACCTGGATGCCCATATTGGTTCCTACATATTCTACGAAGATCTTTATCGGTCAAACCGCATAACAACATACGTTGTTCCCTTTGTCATCGGTATGTTACTTGTCCGAGATTCGATCGTCGGTATCCAATACCTAGTTCAATCTCGTTATTGACAAGTCTCTTTACTCGTTCTGTAATACTTCATCTTATAACTAACTCACTAGTTACATGCTTGCAAGGCTTAGGTGATGAGCATTGCCGAGAGGGCCCAGAGATACCTCTCCGACAATCGGAGTGACAAAACCTAATCTCGAATTATGCTAACTCAACATGTACCTTCGAAGACACCTGTAGTACTCCTTTATAATCACCCAGTTACGTTGTGACGTTTGGTAGTACCCAAAGTGTTCCTCCGGTAAACGGGAGTTACACAATTCTCATAGTTACAGGAACATGTATAAGTCATGAAGGAAGCAATAGCAGAATACTAAACGATCAAGTGCTAAGCTAACGGGATGGGTCATGTCAATCACCTCATTCTCCTAATGATGTGATCCCATTAATCAAATGACAACACATGTCAATGGTTAGGAAACATAACCATCTTTGATTAATGAGCTAGTCAAGTAGAGGCATACTAGTGACTATATGTTTGTCTATGTATTCACACATGTATCATGTTTCCGGTTAATACAATTCTAGCATGAATAATAAACATTTATCATGATATGAGGAAATAAATAATAACTTTATTATTGCCTCTAGGGCATATTTCCTTCAGTAGGGTTACAGTGTAGCTACCATACAAACGAGCCAATGATTAACGGAAGAGAAAAAAACACTTACAACATTCCTTCTGCCAGCAGATGATAATTTTCTCTTCAGGTACTTGACTTTCTGATCAAAAAAGAAAAACATAAATCATCAAACCAACATATGAAACAAATATGGATTAAAAACATCAAACTCTTCATCATCACCAGAAACATGAAAAAATGGCTTACATTATTCACACAAAAATTGTAAAGTGCTTTATCAAACTCTTCATCATCACCAGAACAACCCTGCAAAAGGAAAAAAATCAGAAAACAAGAAGAAAAATTAATAAGAAAGAAAATAGAAAAGAAAATGAAAATGAAAAAAAGATAAGAAGATAAATAATAACTACCAAAGACATAGCATTAGAACCATTATCAGCAAAATCATTAGGCACATAAGGTTCTTTCAAAGAATCAACGTTCTCGACTGAAGAAACTAGGGGAACATCCTTGCGACAGACTTTCTGCAGTCTACCCATTGAGATACTACCTGAAAAACAACAGAGAGAAAAAAATGGGCCTCAAAATATAGAAATGCAAATAGTGAGCTGAGGGAAAAAATACACTGTAAAAAAATGGGTAAAATTACAATGTAGAAATGCATAAAGCACAGGGTGACTAGCATACAAATTACCCATTTTTCATACGGGTGAAGTTACAGTGTAAAACACATCAGATTACACTGTAATTAGCATAAAAATTACATAGTTATCATGGGTAAAAAATATTGATCAAAAGCACAACAGATTACACTGCAAAGGCAACAGGCTTCCGAATTGGATGCGGGCGACAAAACAACCTTAAGCAAAAAATGTGATGTAAAGATATTTTACAAGCCTCACGTCACTAGATACAGCAGTGATGGTGATATTGAACAAACTAGGAAGAAAAAATCCCAGAGATGGTGATATTGAACAAACTAGGAAAAAAAATCCCAGAGTTGTTAGCAAAACCAAAATTGACAGACAAATTCCCAAAGAACTTCTGAAGTGATAGTTCACATAATCAAGAGCATTTACTGCCAAACATATGGCCAGTTTACTGAATCTTACTCGCGGATCAAGCATCTGCCACCACACATGAGTGGTCAAAAGCACCATAGGTTAAACAAAATCAAGACTGGACAATCTTATCCATCGACTCCTTGGTAAGGTTCAGAAAATAGACAAACAGAAGTCATGGGATCATTCAGATTTCAACAAAACATCAAGACTGCGGGGCCGCACAACAAACAGGGTGATCTGCGAGGCCACTTATGCATAAAGCACATGGTGACTAGCATACAAATTATACAATAAAATACGGGAGAAATTACAGTGTAAAAAATGCATCAGATATAGTGTAACTAGCATACAAATTACACAGTTATTATGGGTAAAAATATTGTGCGAAAGCGCAACAAATTACAGTGTAAAATATGGGCAAAATTAAACTGTAAAAAGGGGCATCGGACTATAGTGTAAACATCGGTCGAACTACACAGTAAATCATGGGATAGGGCACTATAATTTCACAGAAATTATCGGTCAAATTACTATGTAATTTACAGTATAACTACCGCCCAAACTACACAGTAATTATCGGTGAAAATACTATGTGAAGCACAACAGGGTAGCTACATGAAGAGACTGTAGGGGGAAATGATAGAAAGACAAGCTAACCCCACAGTAATTAGAGGGAAAAAGGTTACACAATGATAAGGTTCAAGCTATAAAACGAGAAACGCTGAAACACTTAGAAGCAAAAACATGCTGCAGTGAGGCTCTATATAGGAGCTGTAGATCAACTCTGAAAAAATCTCAGCTACACTAATACTAAGCGCGTGTCACTGAACTCGATCCTTCAATGTTCAAATCTACTAGACCCACCCCTCAAAACTAAACCCTACCACACCTACCTCCACATCAACAGCAAGAGAAATCTAGTGTTCTACGCCCACCTTCACATCAAACAGCCACAACACTGCCTCCAACAGAATATCCTACAGGATCCTAACCGGGAGGGATTTGTCCTCCGTCCACAGCAGGAAAAGGAAGACACGGCGGACTACGCATGGCACGCTGCAACCTCCTACGGCACAACCACGGCGGACTACAAACACTACGACAAACAAACTTCACGGATCCACAAAATCCCCTAGATCTGTGAATACATGGCCACGAAACCACGGGCAAAACGCGAGAGACAAGGACAACTAACCAGGGCAGCCGGCGGACAAAGAGAAGAGGGAGAAGAAATCAAAATCTTGCGGTGGATGAGCTCAGAATCGCCATGAACAGAAGTAATCGCCTCCGCCTCCTCCGTCGCTAGAGCTCTCTCCCCCTGCCTTATCGAAATGAGAAAGGGGAACGACACCCCGCTCCTACATTCAAAAAATGACAAAAGCCAACAGTAAACCGGCTGGGGAGAGCGGGGCCGAGGAAAACGGGTTAAAAGCAGAAAACCGCGCCCGGTAAGAAAACCAACAAGAAGCAAGACAGGACTGGGCGCGAATCTCAGCGTGAGATTGAACGGACACAAAATTGAATGAAGGCGAATTGAAAAACAGTCGACTGAAAAATAGCAAATCCGTATAATAATTACCCTGGTGCATGCATGCACTCTTCACATGTAAGAAAAGGCCAGCCTCCTATCTGACTCACACGTATCTTTTTTTCTTGTGAGTACCCTCAAGCTTGTCCCTAAATGGCTAAATCAACGCCCTTTAGGCCAGCTTACCTCATCCGTGAACATGAAAAATGTTTGTGAATTTTAAAATGTTTACATGTTTGATTTTTTTTCAAACTCACCCTCAACTTGAAAATTTTCACATATTTGTTTTTAATTGGATTTCTTAAAAAATGAATGGAAATTCAGGAATAACAAAATTTAGAAAATATTTACAAATTAGCAAACAATCATGAATTACAAAATAATGATTTAAAAAATGTTAAAGGACTGACAAATGTTCATAATAAAAGTTTGAAAATGTTTATGAATTAAAAAACTTTCAGACTAGTTGCAGGTTGAGGGTGGACTTGCAATTGAGAGAGAGAAAATTCAGGCCCAGTTGCGAGTCAATGATGAACTTGAATCTGAGGAAAAATAGTTGAGGTCATGTTGCAAGTCGAAGATGGACTTGCAACTTGGACATAAAAAGGGTAAGGGCCCGGTTGCAAGGTGGGTTTGACTCTACAACTAAGGCAAAAAAAAATGGTCTAGGTTCGGTCGAGCCGAGTTGCGAGTCAATAGTGGACTTTGCAACTGAGACCTAAATAATTCAGCTCAGTTACGATTCGATGGTGGACTTACAATTAAGGAAAAAGGGAAGGCCCATTTGCGAGACGAGTGTTGAGGGTGGACTTGCAACTTGAACAAAAATGGGTTGGGCCCTAGTTGCATATCGGGCATGGAGTTATAACTCGGATAAATCGCTCACCCAGTTGCAGGTTGATGTGAACTTTTAATTGCATCAGAAAAAACTTGGAGCCCAATTGCAAGTGAGTAGTGAACATGCAATTGGCACTAAGAATGAAAAAATTGATGACGTAAAAGCAAAAACGAAGATGGGCTTGTAACCAAGGCAACAAATAACAAAGCTCAAAAAAGCATCATTGCATGTAGGGGGTGGCCTTGCAACTAGGAGGGTGGACTTGCAACTAGGAGGGTGGACTTGCAAACCAAGGCAAAAAAACTGTGAGCCCATTTACAAGTCGAGTGTGGACTTGCAACTCGCATGCCCAGTTGCAAGTGGAGGGTGGACTTGCAACTGAGACAACTACATAAAACTATGAGACCGGCTACAATTCAATGGCGGACTTGCAACTGGGACAACTATGAGCCTGGTTGCGAGTGGAGGGTGAAAAACAAACTACATTCCCAGTTGCAAGTCATGGGTGTACCTGCAATTGGGATGGAAAACAAACTGCGGACCTATTTGCGAGTCGAGTGTGGACTTGGAAATGGGATAACTACACAAAAGGATTGGGCTCAATTGCAATTGTCAAGGGAGAACTTGCAACGGGGACAAAAAAGGTCATGCCAAGTTGCAAGTTGAGGGTGACTTGCAACTAAAGACAAAAAAGGACCGAGGCCTAGGTCGAGCCCAGTTGTGAGTCGATGGTGGACTTGCAACGGTGACAAAAAAACCAGGGCCAGTTGCGAGTCTAGGCTGGACTTGCAACTAGGAAAAAAAATCGAGCGCAATTGCGAGTTGAGAGTGGACTTGCAACTGAAGCAGAAAAAAGTTCAGGACCAGATTGAGTTGATCGTGTTTGGTGATGGACATACAACTGACATAGGCACTTCCACAAAAACTCTGACAGTAGCAAAAGAAATAGACACTATTACAAGCCCCCCAGTTACGAGTCAAGGGTGGACTTGCAACTGGGACAAACTGGAACTACAAAAAAGGCCCCTATTGTGAGTCGATTGTTGACTTTCAAATGGGAAACTACAACAACTACAAGCCTCCCAATTGCATGTCAATGGTGTACTTGCAATTAACTGGGGCAACTACACAACTACAAGCCCCAGTTGCGAGTCGATGTCTGAGTTGCAACTGAGGCAACTACACCTACTATAAGCCCCTAGTTGTAAGTCAGGGATGGACTTGCAATTAGGAGAACCACACAACTACGAGCCTCCTGATTGCGAGTTAATGGTCGACTGGCAACTGGGACACCTACAATGAAAAAAATCCCAGACCAAGTCGATGTGTGGACTTGCAACAGTGGAAACTATACTACTATAAACTCCTAGTTGTGAGTTGAGGGTGAACTTGCAACTGGGGAAAATTACAACTACAAAAAAGCTCCAGGTATGAATCAATGCTGGAGTTGCAATTGGGCCAACTACAAATACAAAAAGACCTAGTTCCATGTCGATGTGTGGACTTGCAATAGAGGAAACTACACTACTACAAAATAGACCCAGTTGTGAGTCGATGTGTGGACTTGCAACAGGAGCAACTACACTACTACAAGCCCCCAATTCTGAGTCGAGGATGGACTTGCAACTAGGGAAACCTACAACTATAACAAAAGCCCCCCCAGTTGCGAGTTGGTAGTGAACTTGTAACTGGGAAACTACAACTACAAAAAAAGTCCCGAGTTGCGAGTTGAGGGTGGACTTGCAACATGGGTAACTACACGACTACAAAGCCCCCAGATGCGGTGGACTTGCATCTAGGGAAACTACAACTACAAAAAATCCCTAGTTGCGAGTCGAGTGTGAACTTATAATTGTGGCAACTACACTACTACAAAGCCCCTAGTTGCGAGTCGATGGTGGACTTAGAACTAGTGTAAATTACAAATACAAAAATCCACTAGTTGCGAGTTGGTGGTGGACTTGTAACTGCGTTATATACAACTAAAAAAACCCTACTTGCGAGTCGCAGGTCAGGTTCTCCAGTTACGTGTCAAGGATGTACTTGCAACTGAGACGAAAAAAGGGTCAAGCCCAATTGCATGTCGAGGATGGACTTGCAACTATGACAAAAAATAGGTCGGCCTCAGTTATGTATCAATGATGGACTTGCAACTCAGGAAAATTGGTTGAGCCCCCTAGTTATGTGTCGAGGTGAATTTGCAACTTAGGTAAAAAATCGTGGTCAGATATCCAGTTACAAGTCTGTGGTGAATTTGCAACTAAGAAAGAATTGGTTGGACTCTAGTTACATGTCGTGGTTGACTTGCAACTGGAACAAGAAAAAAATAGGCAGGCCTAGTTGCCTGAGAAGGGTGCACTTGCAACATAATCTGAAAATATGTCGGGCCGAGTTGCATCTCGATGGTTTTCTTGCAAATGCGATAATCTCTCCCTAATAATAAAGCACGGATTGAATCTCCGGGTTCACCGTCGCGCCGTTTTTGCAAAACACTCCCTCAAGTTTCTGGTAATTAACCCGCGCTCCAGATTTAAGTTAGTAGTAACTAGCACAAATGCCCGTGCGTTGCAACGGGAGAAAAAAGATAATATCACACGTCTTTTCTCGTTTATTACAACTCGTATTACAGTGATAAGTAGAATTATTTTTTGCCTCCATAAGTAAACTTGCTGAAATGTCTCTTATGTTTCTCTTTCTCCTAATTTTTTGCACAAAGCTCTTCCATGAATCTGCACATTCCTGGTAGCTAGCACACTATTTATAATAGGTTTTGTGGGAAGTAGTACCGCCGTGCCCCGTGCATGGAGCTCCTTGGTGCAGCTGATATGGTTGCACACCTAGAAAGAACACAATGAAATAATATTCAAGGGATATTGCTCGACGCCAGCTCAGGTGCTTCACACTAAGGGAAGACCTTGGGCTTGGACATGTCATGCACTGTTCCAGAATCTTCATCATGCTAATGCTACAACGGCCAATAGAACCTGACTGAGGAAGCGTCGTTTTCCTTCTCAGTCCTCTGGTGATGTTTGGTGGGGCAACCTATTGTTGTTGTAGGTACATTATGTAAAGCATGTACTCTTTTTTCTTTCATTATTGTTCAGCTGCAGTTGCAAATCATCAAATGGGTAGGATGTATTTTTTTTTGCCATGCCGAAAAAGGATGCAGTTATTTACCATCCTACTATCATCGGGTTACACGGCGACCATGATTAGGAGAAGTAAAATATCCCCTTTGGTGAAAAACAAAACATTTAGAAGTAGTAGTCCGGCTTGGACCATATTTTCTTATTGATAATCTAATATTTCTTGAAATGTAAAGCTTCTCTACTTTCACGTCCAAATATTGGGAAGCACCAAACAATATTATGTCTGTACTGGAGAAAGAAGTAGAAAACCTAAAAGGATTAAGTTATTGATGCTTGAAGGTCGTCCAGGTAGTATCAGGTAAGAATAGTAGGAACAGAATTGCATCAAGTGTTACCATCTGGAAAGTTCTGGCATGCATGCCTTAAGATATTCAATTAACTAAAGTCCTAGAACTTACAAAGAGGAAATCTAACAAGATAAGAAATGTTCAACTTTCATAAGTAAAATTGAACCTGACGATATAATTATCTATGTTGTGTGAAACTAAATCAATCAATTTTGGTTATTACTGGCAAAGCAATATGATAAAATGCTCATCTCATCTCCAACTTGTCTGGCCTTTATAGCAGCTAAAGTAGCACTAATTACCTCAACCTCTGCAGCAGATGCTTCAACCAAATAATTAGCACATTTGCACTATCTTCTGCACACACACACAAAATAAGTTCGAGACACATATCAGTACGCGGTAGCTCACATTTAATATGAATAGAAGACCATCCATAGAAAGATGGTCTGCACAAGTCTAGGACAGAAATAATGCAAACCTCGGTGTCACTGGACCACAACATTCTCAGGGCTGATATCCGCATACACATCCCCATTAACAGGAGGAGCAACTGGGTTTCCAAGAACCACAGCTCCATCAGCTATTGTTTCTGCAGTCATTTGCATGTTTGTTCATCATCGTAGAAAATATACCCGGTGCTCATCCAGCTTGCATGTTAGCAGGAGCTGCAGTTACAAGCATTTGTTGTTTCAGCAGCAAGAAGGTCATCTAGCAGCACACCTGCGGTTACAACTACATATTAATTTTTGCGCCAACAAAAAGTAAACTAATGAACCTACAAAGGACGGTGGATATCATATTCAGAGTCCATGGGAGAAAGGGAGAAAGCAAACTGCATGCATTATGGATTATATTGCTACAATATAGTGCAAGCAAGGCCATCCTTAGGTCCATACCTCTTAGGAACGTCCAGGGGCATGGTCCCCTGCAGATAGCTTGGCCTCGTTGAGTAGGAGGTTGTCAGGTGCAACATTGTAGTTGGAAGGGTTATCTGTAGTTGACGTATTTATAGTATAGTATTATTTACTCTTCATTCTCTTGAATCCATCAGACTTGTATGTAATACATATCTTAAGAAAATAAAATGAAACAACATCAGATACATGTAAACATGAAGGAAACACATTTGTAAGACAAAGAAGAGATCCTTACTGTAATTGCATTCTCAACCAAGTGAAATACTAAGCCTTGCATGCCTATGAGCTCATCAAAAGGGACATCCTCGGCACCATCCATGTCATCCAGACCATCTAACATATGCTCAACTTGGGCCTATTAGAGTGATTTGGATGTTTGTCAGAAAGCTTCTTCACCCAGCTGGCAAGTCTTCAAACCGAGCATGCAAATGTAGATTCGCTTCCTTTAAAACGTTTCATGCATGATCAATAATCTATTGTCCGATGATTCTTGCCAAAAATCAAATATCAAAATTAATCGCAGGTTAATTAAGCAGTGTAGAAGTAAAGCAACAGACTATCAGTTACACAAATCGTTTCAGGTTTTCAGCCACAACAATGTACAAAAAACATCAGATCTCCAGACAAATTGCCATTGGTAAGTAGCTCTGTCTAACATATGTTTAACACTAACTACTTCTTTTTGCGCCAAAAAGAAAACAGTAAATGCAATTCTGACTTTCAAAGCAAATATACTAATCCAAAATTACAAATAGATATTTGATCTACAGGAACACAAACACTAATAACCGGGACAGATCATTCCAAGCTCAACCATTTCTGATATATAGGTTGTACATCAGAAAAATTCCCCACTACATTATCTAACCATGTATAAGACACCACTTCAGAGTTCAGACCATCAGTTCAAGAAAGTAAATTATGCAAAACTATTAAAAAGCAGATGAGATGCGAGTTTGGCTTCAACAATCATTAAGATATATCAGGAAATTACAAAGTTTGCTTCAGTGAATACCTAAGTGCAGAACCAACAGATGGAGTTCCGACGAAGTGTGGAGCAAGGGTGAACGGCGGGTGGTGTGCCGGCAGCTCGATCCCCACCTCATTCCCTCGTGTGCCGCACCAGGAGAGGAGCCATGCGCCCCTCGCGCACCTGCGCGTCCCGCCTGGCAGTGGCTTTGACGCCGGCGAAGTCCTCGCTCCCGGACGCCTCCATTCTCGGGTCCTTCGTCTCCGTGCGCACCTCCCGCTTCGCTGTTGCCGCCTGATGCGGACCCCGAGCGTAGCCTCCCCGCCTCTCCATTTTTCTCCTCCTTCGTCTCTGCGCGCCCATCTCCGTGCTCCCCTCCCACCTCGCCACCGCCACCTGATGCGGCGCCCGAGCGCAACGCGACCCCCTCCCAGGTCAGATCAGGCTGCAGTGAAGCTTCACATCGGGATCCATGGCGCTGTCGTTCCTGACAGAGACAAGATTTGAGAAAGAGAAAAGAAAGGGAGAAGAAGAGAGATAGAGTGTGGGGGAGAGGGTAATGGACAACGGATGGAGGTCGGCGGCAGTGGCGCGGGACGCCGGCGTGAGGAGCAGGCCAAGGCGCTCGGGACCTGCTGGTCCAGATCGAGCGAGGGGCCTCGGGGAGGAGCAGAGCACGAGGCGGCGGCGTACGAGCTAGATCGGGAGGCTGTTTTTTTTTCTTTCTCGTCATACCGGTTCGATTGACTTTATTATATGGACTGCGGGTTTATTACTCTAAATCACAAGGACTTTTTCGTAAAAACAGTGACGACGTACCACCAGAAGCACTAATTGCTTTATTAGTAAAAAAACTAGGACTAGGACTAGGACTAGGATAGGACTAGGACTAGGACTAGGACTAGGACTAGGACTAGGACTAGGACTAGGATAGGACTAGGACTAGGAAACATGCCCGTGCGTTGCAACGGGAGAAACAAAGTATCACACACCTTCCCACGGGTCTACAACCTCTATTTCAAAATGACATATTTTCTAAAAAAAGTAGTAGCTAATCTAAAGTCCATTATCTTGATACTAACTTGTTAGTTCCTTTTAAAAAAATAGGATATTAGTTCTTCACCTTTGAATAGTACCTTCCGTCTTCTTCTGCCTAACGTCCACCCATTCTCTAGTATCGTGAATATAAATCTCCTAATAATCAAGTTACACAGATAAAATAAAAATAATGATAAAACTATCAAGCTACTGGATGAGTTGAATTACCAAAAAATCTAGGAAGAACTATTCTAGTGAAGCTATTCTCGTTATTTATTCTTAACTCAAATACCAAAACTCTATAGAATAATGTAAAACTATGTCTTCATTTGATTACAGATATCCTACTAAATAGCAGATTAAATTATTGTGACCATTTTCTTCTAAAGAAAAAGAAACATAATTGTTTTTTAGAGGAAAATGCATGCATTGTTGCTCACCTCGTCCATCCCATGATAAGAAACATAATGGTCTCGGCGATGAATGACAATGTGGCAAACTTGTGCCTGTACCTGCCAACATTCTTGCCGCCTCCTGCACCCGGTGCATGGTGCCTTCATCCCTGACGAATGAGGCGGCTAGTGCCGGCGGTCACGTGGAGCTAAATGAACTAAATGGATTTTTTTAGACATAAATGAACCAAATGGATAATTAAGTGTATATCATTGATGGATCAATTAACTATATGATTCTTTGGGACCCTAGTTCGGAACTTACAACGTGAATTCTAGTCAATTAATCAGGTGAACAACCTTATATTTAGATTACCGCACTGATAATAAAAATATCGTACATGTGGTGCTTATTTTAAGTTACCGACACCCGACATAAAAATATGGTATACTTCATCGAACATCCAGGAATGTATCATTCTGTCGTGTGCTAAGCGTGAAGCCCTTATTCTGTTGTGATATATGCAGGATTCTCAAAAGTTTGCAGAAATCTGTTGTTGATTAAAAAAGGACATTGATTAAATTTTGCATCATAAATAGAGCATGCATAGCTACTCAAATTAATTTAATTAGCTTCAAGATAAACATCTAAATATATGTGTTTTTTTCTCACCAACCCCTTTTAAATATTGTGCAACCAATTTGGCTTGCAGCTTAAATTTATATTAGCCTACTATGATATTCTGTCTAAATCTTTTTAGATGACTATCATTAAGTAAAGTTAATGCTATCCTACATATAGAATTATTAATGTCTTCAAATCTTGGTGGTACGATATAACAACTTCACGCTAGCACGAACGAACGAAATTGCGTACGAATATAAAGTAGACGGAATTACGATGGTAAGGAACGCTTTTTTTATTAATAGGTATAGATATACAAAAGATTCACTGAATTCAACTAAACATTCTACACATTCTATTGCAAGGACACATAAAGCATGCATGGTTTATTATACACTTTTGTGAATCAGGATCAGCAGTGCCTGGAGACAATTTATATTCGTTCGACGTGCAGCCTGTATTTTTCGTTGTCTGGCCTAACCTATGTATATATATTATTCTTTCAGTTTTGACGGCTAGTGAGTTCGTGAGAAAACAGAGACGAAATAATACTTGGTCATTATTCTGTTTGTTTTTTTGAGCGGTGGTCATTATTCTGGTGGCCCCAGATAAGATTGTGTAGTGCCAATCTATTTTTTAGTCAGTCTTATCTCAAGGCCCAATCTACTTGGTGTCACTAACGCAGCCCCCCTCCCCCCCTTCTCATCCGCAAATTCCCCTTTTCTCCACTCCAGCAGCCGCCTCCGCCGTGCTGCCTCCGACCGCGCCGGGAGATGGTGCCTCGAGCCGCTTCAAGCAGGCCAAGCCAGCTGCAACCCCTCTTCCTTCTCTCACTTGGCTTTTCTCTTCTCCTTCTTCTCTCTCATTCTCTGTTTTCGCCATGGACAACTGCAGCACCCTGCCCACCGTCTCAGTCAGCCTCATGCTCCTCCGCCTCGATCTGTCAGCCTCGTCGCCGGAGCAGCCGGATCCGCCGTCTCCTGCCTGCCTGCCGTCGGGAGAGGAGGACAACTGAGAGGAACACCCTTTTTCTCCACTCCAGCAACCGGCCTCCCCGCGCTGCCTCCTCCAACCGCGTCATGAGAGCCGCCTCAAGCAGGCTAGGCATCTACTCCTCTCTCTCGCTTTTTCCCTTCTGCTTCTTCTCTCTCTCTCTCTCTAATCTTTGTTATTTCTCTTGGGAAGGGAGTCACCATGGAACATTACCTGCAGCACCCCCGCTCGCCTTGGAGCTCGCCGCCTCCGGCCATCACTTCGTCGGCCTTGTGCTCCTCCGCCTCGATCCGTCCGACCAGCCGCTGCCTCATGCCTCGCGTGCTGTCGGGAGGAGCGCCCGTTCAGACCGCGCGGATGGACGACGGCGCGTAGGCAGTGTAGAGCGCGGCGTCGCCCCTCACCTTCTCATCCTCCGCCGCGCTGGAAAGGGAGCAGATAAGAGATAAGATAACTGCATGCACTGCGGGTTGAATATCTCAAATGACAAGGGGTTGTATGAAAAAACGGACCGTTACTCAGATATATTCACATATAAATTCACTTAAAAAGGGATTGCGGGTTTAATTCCCAGAAAGCAGAAGGACTTTTCTGTAAAAATACCAATGATGTACAACCAGAAGCAGTATCTGCTTTATTAGTGTGTATGTATATATATATATATATATATAGGTAAAGAGTAAAGATAAAGATAAGGTAAAGAGGTAAAGATAAAGATAAAGATAAAGATAAAGATAAAGATAAAGATAAAGAGGTAAAGATAAAGATAAGTAAAAAAACAATTCGTTCTCACCCGAACGGACGGACGCAACGCCCGGTCTCCGCCTGTCCCAATCCCGACTCTAGGCCGTCGTCCCCAACACACCATGAGGACGAAGATGGCGGTGGCGCTGGTCCGGGCCTCCGGGGGGATCGGACATCCTACGCCTGCCCGATCCTCCTACTTCTCCTCGCGCTGCTCCTCGCTGTCCCCGCTCGCGGCCATCTCCAACGCCTCCTCCCACGCCTACGCCTTCACGGGCCGTCAGCCGGTGCCCGCCCCGGATCCCACCTTCTTCGATGATGTCGTCGACGCCATCGTCGACAAGTACGGCTGGGACCCCGACGCCGAGGTCCGGGTTTGACCGCTCGACGCCGAGGGCGCGCTTGTCGACGCCGTGCAGTGCTACGAGTTCCCCGCCCGCGTGGGGCCCCGCGGTCGCGCTGGCGCGGGCCTCCGACGGGGCCGTCGACTGGAGCCGCCCCGACGCCCCCGCGGTGGGGGAGGTGGTCGGGCCCGACGGAGTCGACTTCATGACCGGCGATGGCGACCTGGCGTTCGGCTCCGGCGTTAGGGTCCGTGACATGGTAGGGCCGTTCGAGCTGGTGGTCTGCGATGGCGCTGGCAGGGGCCGCGCAGAGCTCTAGTTGCCGTCGGTGAGTGCTGTTTGACTTTTATCTTTGTTGCTTTAGTTTTTTTGCTTCTGCTTGCTTGCTTGCTATGCTCTTGAAGTTGTGTGGCCTGTAAGATGAAGCAGTTACTACAATTGGTGAATGGTCTAGATGCTGCTTATCCCTTTTCTGTTTCTGACTCTGAATTGATTGCGTTTGTTGTAGTGTCTGCACCACCGCCCTTTGATTAGAATGCATGTTCCGGCAGTCCACGCATCGATCACTGGCAAATTAAAAAGGCATGAACGCACTAAACAGAAATTCTGTGTAGATGATTCTTGTATATGGCAGTGGCACACGCGCTAGTTGATGAAGCCGCTGGGCCGGAAGGCCCTCTCATTGCCATGCTAATGAGTATCACAACGAACATGGCCCCCACCTCAATGCCTCCCTGTCGGCGGTGAGGTCTGGCCGGATCTGTACAACCCGCAATATTAGTAAAGAAAAAGAATAGCTTGATTGTTCTATGACTCTGTCGTGGATAGGTAATTTGCATCAGAGGTCTATAGGATCTCCGCCATTAGTTTCCCATTAGAAAATTGAGTTACTAAATTAAGGAAGATGTCCAAAGAGAGGTAATCGATGGCATGATATGCATCAGAAGATCCTCATCACTGAAGTAGTACTCCACCAGTCCACCTACAGTTTTGGAACATATAAACACGGCATCAAAGTGCTACCTGGCACCAAATAAAGAGTTCAGGTCAGGGTGTTATACTGCAGCTAAGCAGTATAGTCTGAATTTCTAAGTTTGAGGAGGATTTCAGTGTTTCTAAAGAAAGGGACAAGGATCAGGGCTATAATATTGTTGAAAGACTCAGAGACATGTACCATGAATTGGGTACAGTATGCTTTCTACCCATCTTTTCCTTATATTGACTAAACCTTAGTAAATAACTATTTCCAGTTTTCTCATGTAACCTGAACTGCTGCTGGTTTAAATTTTAGTTCCGCAAGCTGCGACACACATGGTCTGCCTCCGTGTCGTCCTACCTGCTTCAGGGCCCTCTACTTCTTCCCCCAAGATTGCCATTATGATTAACAAATCTGACGAGAGCAATTTAATTGGTGACACATCATATTTATTCTGCAACTGCATGTGAATTCTCATCTTGCGCCTACCTCTTTTGCTTACCAGGTTGCAAATTTTCATTAACTTATTTGTCGAAGTATCCTGCAAAATCATTTGTCTTATGGGAATTAGCCTATTGTATTGATCTAACAAGGTCCACTTCAACCTACGTAACAATTATGCAGTGAAGATGGAGAGCTTTAGGCAAAAAAAGAAAGAAAGAAAACTAGCACGTGATCTATGGAGAATAATTTTGACAGCAACTCCAACTGTAAGATTGCTGAAGTTATTTCTATGAAAGTTTGTAAGTTTTCTTGATATCTATGTACACTGACATATATCGCAATTAATGTTGGCAGATGCAATGGAGTACACTTGATGCAATCAATTCTGGTGTGTGTGTGTGTGTGTGTGTGTGATGCAATGACGTATGAATAACAACAGAAAAATATGCCTGAGGAGTATGGGTATGTAGTAACATTTCTCTGTTATTTTCGGAACAACTTGGAATATCTTATTGGTAGTTTATATACAAAGTCATTTTGATAATTATCATGCTGCAAACCTACATAGTTTTCTATATTAATCATGTCATGTTAAAATATAAAAGTTATAGCTTCAATAAATTGATAAAATACAGATTTGGGCTTTACATATTTATTGAATATATATTTACATATGAATACGTCGTTACGGTCAGACTCTAGCGAGCAGCAGTGGTTGTTATACCCCACCAGGTAACTTGCTACTGTTGGTGAAACTCTCTTGTGCAAAAACGCCGATCTTGAAATCTTGATCCTACTTATAGGCCGTATTGCAAGCAATGTACTCATGTTTTACTGAACATGTAGGTAACATGAAATTTTGATCTTCTCCCATCACTGAAAGTTGTGTTTTAAACTTGCAAAAGCATTGCTAAGCCTATTCAATCATTTCTATTTTACCCTAGATTTCACTCCGTACCATAATTGAGATACAAATGGGCGTTACTGATGTCGAGGAGAAGAGTTAGAAGCTCTTGGATTGAGAATCTGAGATTTATATAGGTTCAGTAGAACAAAAAGTTTCGGATTCACTACTCCAGATACAACGGGAGACCTTTGATGTCATAGTTGGCACGGACATTTAGCAATAAATTTGTGCCTGCCTGGACATTATTACTATTAAACTATGAATAATGATTTTTGCAACTGTAGGAGAATTTCTTTGCCGCATCACAAGAAAAACAATTTGAAACAGAAAAGTGTACTGAACCTTCTAATTATTGTATGAACTTGCTTCACTTAATTTAAGAAGTACACATACTGCTAGCATTTGTATCACACCGGGCAGCCTATTATCGAGAGATCTGACTTCATCAGGATTGCGAGTTCGTGACTTAATCCTGATTGGGTATGCTGGCTGCCCGTACAGGATTAACGTGCCCTATATGCGGTGAACTGCGGCTACTCCTCCCAGCCCCGGATATGCTCTTCCACCACCTGCGACCCGCAGCTCCAATGATCCACGACAAGGGATGACGACCAACTCGGCTGCCCCTCCCTCGTGCAGCTCCCTCTAAGGCTGCAGCAGCCTTCGCACGAGGCCACTACGGTGCCACCTATGCTGTCCTGAAGTTCCCTCAGATTCGACAGTTTCAGTTTCATCAGTTTCGTCAGATTTAGTTCATCAGATTCAGAAAATTCAGTTCATTAGTTTCATAAAGTTTCAGTTGTCAGTTAATTTGTCAGGCACATTGGCACTCGCGCACGTCGTCCGCTTCCTCACATCACTCGCTCACATAGCCCACCTGCCGATCCAAACAACGGCTTGGTCAGGGATCGGACTGGACCAGACGTTGTCCACCATGACCTCAAGGCGATGCCCGAGTCCAAGTGCGTGTAAGTTACACCAGCCTTTGATTTATATATCCACCGTCCACTGATCAGTGACCTGAAAAGGTTGGGCGCTCTGAGCTAGCACATAAGCTGATTGATGAGATGGATTGAAATGCTTTTGATTTGTTAGGCCGTCAATATTCCAAACTGAAGTCCAAGGAAGAACGATCAGGAACAGCAGGTAAGAAGACCATTAGTTAGTTGTCTTACAGGCATGCACGTGGACAAGGTGCTGATACATAGTTGCAGATTTCCAATGGATGCTGGTATTGTCAGCTGACACCTCCGGGGATGTACATCATGATGGTTACGAAGACACGACGATGATCTCAATGCTACAAATCTGAATGGAATACCATAACTGCAGACCTGATCACAATGCTACAGACTTGAATGAAATACCATGATTGCGGGCCTTTGCTGATTTGCGTTTTCCATTGATCTTCAGTGCACTAAAGAATAGTGAAATCTTGGCATCTGATTCATTTTGCAGGCTATGCTTTTAACTCAATGAAAATGTGCATTGTTAGTTGACCTTATTGTCTGTTTGTAGCTAATTGGGAGACAAACATGGGCAATGAGCAGCTTTTTTGATGACAGTGCAATCAAGGACTCACATATTCACTGATGAATCTACCTCTATTTGGTACTGTGTATATACCTGAAAATAGTAGCATCGGCATTGCATATTTATTTTCTCAATCAGCAACACTGTACTAGGGTCTTCATCGGCAATGTACATAGTGATGCTTAACTGCTGGTTTGAATTATTGGATGCATCTGTTGTGAGACATTCATGTGTTGTCATAGTGACTTGCCTGCGCTCATTGTTGATCGCTAAGAAGTGAGTTGGTCCAGAGATTGTAGGTGAGATGGAGCTCAGCAGGACAACTAGACATGCACAGCTTGGTATTAGTCTTATCTAAAATTTTACATATAAGTTTTTTCCTAGATTCAAGTACATTATATCATTATTTTGCAGGTGTGATCCACAGAGGAGATCACATTTCCAGTCCAGTCATAAATTATTATATTTATTTTACTCATGTTCATACTAAATTTGAAACGGGTCAATCCACAAGCTTCTGATCCTTGGTTCATTTTTGAACTATATCCATGTGTTCTATCAAGGATCATTTTGGCACATATGGAAAAGACAAGCAATTTTGTTACCAGAATTATCATATTTGTAAGGTCAATCACCCATGGGTTCTACACTTCACTAGAAATAATTTGTACCCTTGACCTGATAAGTTGTTGTTGTATTATGAATTATTCATAGTACGAGACCAAATTTATTGTTTTAGTTTCATACAATTTTTTGTTCTTTGATAAATGGAGATTGTCATTGTCTTCCGTTTGCATGCCAGAATTTAGCGGTTTATTGTAATAGTTATTTGTCTTGATATTTATCTGTTTAGATGCGTGGGTTCAAGGATATTAATATCCCTTTGCAACGCCTCCCTGGGTGGCAACATTCTGATGTTGCCGTGCCATGCAGTCAGATGTTTTGAGTTCGGTGTTTAGGTGGACAGGGTAACTAGCACTTTCTTCATAGCGAAACATGGGGGTTGTGCTTGCATATATATTTCTTAGAAAAATTGAGTGCATGCTAAAAAGAATTCTCTCCCGTTGCAACGCACGGGCATTTGTGCTAGTAAAAATAAAAGAGACGAGCTCCAGTTTGCATGTCGGTGGTCGACTTGCAACTAGAATAAAAAAATAAAACGGTGAACCCAGTTAGGAGTACACTTGCAAGAAAGACCAAAATGGTTTGGGCCCAGATGCATGTCGGTGATCGACTTGCAACTAGAACAAGAATAATAAAAAGACAGAAGGTTCTTACATGTTAGGGTTAGACTTGCAAACAAAAAATAAAAACAAGAAATGGGTCGTTGCCCATCATTGTACTGTTTAGAAACTTGGCCGGGTCGCCTCTACTCCCAAGACAAAGAGCAATGGGATAGAGAGAGCCAAGAGACAGAACCAATGAGCCAGCGGTCAACTCATCTCTTCAACTTATACAGACAACTCTTCTCTTCAACTACAACATAGCGAAAAAAGACGATGAAAAACAGCCCAAAAAAGAAAGACGCACAGCATGATGGGATGTAAAATGAACAACAGACGAGCGACACTTGACACACGGGACAAAACAACCCTGATCAAAGAATTGCATACAATTTATAGGGACAAATCAAATGAACTGAAACTTAGATGAGCCATCACACACATCTATATGAGTAGCAATTTTGATACATGATTTACTATTCCATGGACATGTTGCATAGATGAATACAAATCAAAACAACGAAAAAAATGCATGACCAATCATACGGTATATACACACACAAAGGAGGTGCCTGCACACATCATCTGATATATACACATATTATAGTGTCGCAAGGGTGAGAAAAGAAATGAAAAGAAGACAAAAAAGTACCTCACAAACTGCAACAACTGCAATGCATCGAGACAATACAACAATAGACAAAAAATGAAAAAAATACAGAAATGAAAGGCATCTCACGCTAGCACACACATGGGCTAGCCCATGCTGGCACGCCGCATGCACATCCTGTGCGGGCTGCGTGAGCGCACACTATAAATCGCCAGATCGTACAATTAAAGTGAACAAATCGTCAGATCATATGTGCACGAATTTTGAAAACAAAACAAATCCAACAATGAGGAATTTATATGTGAGATAGCTATTTCACATCTAGATGTGAAATAGCAAATCTGCTTATGTTTAAGTTAGAGATTAGGAGTCAGAGATAGGATTGGTTTAAACCATGTACGACTTGTCCCCTACTCCAAGTCTCTCTCTCATATCATACTCTATATATATTCCACACCTGGGTCAGATCAATACAACGACAATATTCATCCATCCTATAATTCTACATGGTATCAAAGCACCGAGCCAGATTCCACACCATGCACATGGCGGACGTCTATCGAACCGACGCATCGAACCTGCATCAAGCTACCGATCTGCAACTACACCGACACCTCCCGTGCCGAACGACATCGAGCAGTACGACTACGCCAGGCTACGAGCCAACATACTTCTTTGACACGACACGACATTGACACCCCGTTGCCATGAGGGACGCCTCCAAGCGACAAATCATCATCGACACGCCGCTGCAGTGTCAAGCCGACACTTCATCGCCAAGGTTTTCATCAACGTGGTCTTCACCAACATCATCATTGACACACCGCTCGCTGCCTCGTCCACAAGATGGACAACTAGTGTCCTCTGATAGATTTTTTTGCAAGATGCGACCTCGACGACGGCAATGACCGCGCCATGACGACGGCATTGACCGCGTCATCCACGATGGCACGACTACATCGACACAGTGTCACTATAGTGACAACCCTACATGGCCACACGGTTCTGGCAAAACTGATGTGTGCTCGATGGTCTTCCTTTGGTCTTGGCCAAACCGGTGGACTCATCGCCGATGGCACCCTCTCACATCCGCAAGGTGCATCGTCCACGACAGCTCCATCATAACACATTTTTTGCACCTCCGGCTTAGTGCGGCTTCATCATCCACGACGACCACACCATCGACCACAACTACCTCGACCACGGTTACATCACCATGATCGGCTACCTTGACATTGAAATTAATGGCTACGTCTACAACAACACATCAGCAACCACTCCAGTCAACAACGTCCACATCATCACTAGCGTCCACGCCACTCCCGCTGTGACTGCGGGAGGGAATAGAGGAGAAGGCAGGAAGGCACCAAAAGGGGACGCAGTCACCGCCCTCGGCGCCGACCCATTAGAGGCGCAGTTGATGATGGTGTAGCGGAGAAGACGATGGAAGTACAAGAGTTCAAATTCAGTCGTCATCGTCCGCTTCATTCCCACTACGACTGAGGGGGAATGTTAAAAGTATAATTATGTTTAAGTTAGAGATTAGGAGTCAGAGATAGGATTGGTTTAAACCATGTACGACTTGTCCCCTACTCCAAGTCTCTCTCTCATATTGTACTCTATATATATTCCACACCTGGGTCAGATCAATACAACAACAATATTCATCCATCCTATAATTTCTACAAGCGCATCTATTTCTGTATACCCACTGGTTTGCAGACCAAAAGGTTTGCACTCACGTAGCAGGATCCCTCACGAGAGAAACAGCTGCTACCGTCGCCGCCTAGGGTTCATCCCATGCCGTCACTGTCGCCTAGGATTCCTCCCGCGCTGCCATCTCCGCCTCCCTCCTTTCTTTTGTTTGGCGGCTACGTCGACAGCTAGCGGAGTAGGGGCCCGACCTCTTCGTTGTTTTCTTAGTGGTAAGGTGACGGCACAATGACATGCTAGAATAAGGTCTTGGTCTCTTCATACCTACGGTTGTCAATGAAAGGGCCTGTGTTTGGAGGGCTGCCCCTACTCACATATTTGTACACTACAAAAAAAGACACATCCGTGACATTTTGGGCCGAACGAATTTTTTTCCTGTCATACTTATGACACTTCTATGAAGATAATTGTGAAAAAACCCGGTATCATCATAGATGTGGTGGGCTCCTACTTCTATGACAAAAAATCATGACAGAAAATGGGCTTTTCGTCCTGGGCGGGCCGGAGACGCAGCTGCATGACATTCTTTGGGCCGTCCATGATGGAGAAAACCGTGGTAGAAGCGAGGGCGCAGAAAATATCGGGGAGTTCCCGGTACGGTGGGTGGTCGGGGGCCGAGCGATGCACGTTTCTCTCGTACGTACGCGTGTGTGTGCAAGGCGTTGCGCTCTAACTGAACCCGAGCAAGGCATTGGGCTCTAACTGAACCCAAGCGATTGCACTGCAGGCTACGCGTTATTGAACCCGAGCAATCGATCGATGGCTGTTAAATGAACCCGATCGAGCGATTCCTTCGATGGTGCTGCTAACGGAAGCCGATCGATGCTGCCTCTAGATGAACAGTGAGAGTTGTTGGGGGGTTTTGGATGAACAGTTCCCGGTGGAGGTTGGATGAATAGGAACCCGTGGTAGTAGAGGCCCTTGCCGCTGGATGAACAGTACCCTGATCAATCGAGCCGGTGGATGAACAGGACCCCGTGGAGGGCTGGATGAACAGGACCCGTGGAGGGCTGGTTGAACAGGACCCCATGGAGGGCTGGTTGAACAGTAGCCGGTGGAGGGCTGGTTGAACAGTAGCCGGTGGAGGGCTGGATGAACAGTAGCCCGTGGAGTGGTGGTTGAACAGGATCCCGTGGAGAGGGCTGGTTGAACAGTAGCCGATTGAGGATGGATGAACAGAAGCCCGTGGATGAACAATCGCAAGTGGAGGTTGGAGGAGGTCGATGGTGGAGATAAACAGTATCCCGTGGAGTCCCGTTTTACGGTACGCCACACCCCTCCCGATGAACATGACCCCCGTTTCGATCGTAGCGCTCTAACACAAGTCTATTTCCTCCGTTTTATGGTACGCCACACCCCTCCCGGTCAACAGGACCCCGTTTCGACCATAGAAGGTCCAACATAAGTCCGTTTCCTCCGTTTTGCGGTACGCCAGACCCCTCCCGATGAACAGGATCCCGTTTCGACCGTGGCGGGTCGAACACCAGGCCGTTTCCTCCATTTTGCGATACGCCAGGCCTCGTTTCCATCGGCTGTTCCATCCAAGCCGGTTGGCTCCCGATGAACAACACGCGTCCCGTTGCCTCCCGATGAACACAAGCATTCTGTTGCCTCCCCATGAACACGAGACGACGCAGTTTGTCCGTTCCGACCCAGCCATGTACACACGCCCTGGCCGTACGTATGCGCGAGTAGGCATTAGAGACCCCGCCCGTATGTACGTACGTGGCCGTATTTTCTTTCTTGCACCCTGGCAGCTGTACGTACGTGTACATGCTACGTGCGCGCCTCTACTATGACATGTGCCCTTCCTTGCACGGCCACGGTTCATCGCTGCAGCCTGCAGACAAACGATCGACCAGTATGTACGTACACATTCGCGACTAGAATGACAACGATACGTACGCTTTGACGCTGTGGGTCCCGACTGTCAGGCATTTCCTTGCGTGCGAAGATGTAGCTGGTGGGTCCTAGCAGTCAGGGGCAAATCATTTTTCCCGTAATATGGACGCACTGATACGTCTCCAACGTATCGATAATTTATGAAGTATTCATGCCAAGTTTACAATAGTTTTATATGATTTTTGTATAATTTCATTAGATCTAACCCGGACTGACGCTGTTTTCAGCAGAACTATCGTGGTGTTGTTTTTGTGCAGAAATAAAAGTTCTCGGAATGCGATGAAAATCAACGGAGAATTTTTCTGGAAACTATAAAAAATACTGGAACAGAAATCTACCGGAGGGGAGCCCCGTGGGCCCCACGAGGGTGGGGGGCGCGCCCCTATGCTTCGTGGACTACCCGTGGCCCCCCTGACTTGTTCTCGACGCCAACCTCTCCTATAAATACCCAAACCTCCAGAAATTAACCTAGATCGAAAGTTCCGTCGCCGCAAGCCTCTATAGCCACGAGAAATCAATCTAGGCCCTCTCTGGCACCCTGCCAGAGGGGGCCATCATCACCGGAGGCTATGGAGGAGGATCCCGGAGGGGCCATCATCACCATGAAGGCCAAGATCCAGACCGAGAACCTCTCCCCATCTAGGGGGAGGCTATGGAGGAGGAAGCACAAAGGGGAGAACCTCTCCTCCTCTCTCTTGGTGGCGCCGGAGTGCCATCGGGAGGGGAATCATCACCGCGGAGATCATCTTCATCAACATCACCATCATCATCACCATCCTCATCTCTTTTACGCGGTCCACTCTCCCGCACCCCGCTATAATCCCTATTTGAACATGGTGCTTTATGCCACATATTATGATCCAATGATGTGTTGCTATCCTATGATGTTTTGAGTAGATATCCTTTGTCTTTGGGTTGATTGATGATCTAGATTGGTATGAGTTGTATGTTTTATTTTGGTGCTGTCCTATTGTGCCCTTCGTGTCGCGCAAGCATGAGGGATTCCCGCAGTAGGGTGTTGCAATACGTTCATGATTCTCTTATAGTGGGTTGCTTGAGTGACAGAAGCATAAACCCGAGTAAGGGGGTTGTTGCGTATGGGATAAAGGGTACTTGATGCTTTCATGCTATGGTTGGGTTTCACCTTAATGATCTTTAGTAGTTGCGGATGCTTGCTAGAGTTCCAATCATAAGTGAATATGATCCAGGAAGAGAATGTATGTTAGCTTATGCTCCCTCATATGAAATTGCAATGGCGACCACCGGTCTTGTTAACGATTGCCTAGGATAATTCCGCACACCGACCCATCATTATTCCACACTCGTTATTTATAATATTTAGTAATATATTCTAACTTTATGATAACAATGCCTACTTTTATATTTTAGCTCTCCGATATCATGCAAAGGTATCCTCTTCATACCCACAACATAGTTTTATTTCTCGTTTCTAGTTGGAAGCAAACGTTCGGTGTACATAGAGTCGTATCAGTGGAAGATAGGACTTGAGAGAATATTGATATTACCTTTAGCTTCTTGTGGGTTCGACACTCCATACTTATCACTTCCACCTTTGGGAATTGCTATGATGATTCCCTGCACTTGGGGATTATCAAGCTCTTTTCTGGCGCCGTTGCTGTGGAGCAATAGCGTGGGGTTCATATTCTCATGTGTGCTTGTTTGCTTTCTTCACTTAGTAGATTTTATTTTTCCTTTTTGTTTCTGTTTAGTTGTGGGTGAAATATACAAAAAAAATTAAAATAATGGAAATACAAAAAAATTACTCGCCACTCATACCTAAAAAGTTTTTCAATGTAAAATTTTTCATGGAAGCTTCTCTGAAAACAATTATCCCCTTGTATATATCCATTGTATAATAAAAATAATGTGCCAAGCTTCGGTTTTAGGATGATTAGATTGCTTGTTTACTATGTGCAGTAAAAAACAGAAACTTTGTTTATAGCGCGTGATTTTACATTTTTTACTAGAAAGTCAAATGGGTCTGAATTTTTTTGCACATTACTTATGTAAAAATTGTTTAAATTGTCATATATTTGTAGAATTTTTTGGAGTTACAGAAGTAGACTAAACTTCCAGATTACTACAGACTGTCCTGTTTTTGATAGATTCTTTTTTCTATGTGTTGATCGCTTAT